>NC_051082.1:30279651-30512257 GCF_004664715.2 Peromyscus leucopus
CTACAGACATAATTAACTAACTGCACTATCCATGATACTACAGTAGTTGGTAGTGACATATGGTTACATTATCTGTGCCTGTTGACTAAGATTTCTAAATGATTCGTGGTACTCAGGATCATTTCATAATTATTCAATTTTGATAAATTCTTCTAATATTTATTTCATACTGAAACTCGTATTTTATGTAAATTCTGCATCTTTAGCGAAATACCGCATTTTTACGCATATTCTACAGGGATAATGATAAATGAAGTTGATATATTAGTAAATAAGTGTAAGTTCTTCGAAGGAAATAAAGGAGACAAGGGAGCTAGAGTGTACCTCTATATTTCTTTGTAAAATAGAAATTGAAATAATGCGGGATTACAGATGGAATCGTAAAAGTATAGTACAGAAAAGTGACATGTCATGTTCTATTTGTTGTATGATATGAACGTTTAGTGCTCTCTGAACGGAAAACGAGTGTCGAAGGGTGACTGTACACACACAAATAAGTATGAAGAGAAGAGTATGTATATAAACAGAGGGATTGAAATTAGTAAAATAGTAGCATATTTGAAAGCAGATAAACGCGGAGAGTGGAGGTTTTCAGTAAGTAATTGAAATTTCTTGGAAGAATATGAAATTAGGTTGAGTGAGTATCACATAACTCAGAGATTATGACTAAGTATAGATTGTGAATCATTACGTAAGATATAATCCATCATGACATGTTCTTTTATAGGGCGATGGACAAAATGGAGCTTAAAATAGAGAATATAGGTAATATGAATTGAGGAACTGCGACGGCGAGAGCATTTCTTTAGTCATCTAACATTAGAATACAAACTAGGTAAAAATTCAACAAGAAAATACAAACAAACAACAACCAAGAAAATGCAATGAATGTATGTAAGTAATAGCATGGCAATAGGGAGACAACAGATGAGCACACACTGACATCAAGCATGGGTGGACACAACACACACACATTTATACCGACTCGGGAGAGTCTACAAATGATGTAACTTATGCGTGGGGCAAATAGTGGGGAGTTGGAATAGATCTTTGGGATAAAATTCCACGCACATCTGATTTTACTTCCTGGGTACAAACTCCTAAAATGGAAAAACATACTGACGCTTTTTTTTTTTTTGCTTCAATTAGCTACTGAAGCTGACAGAACAAGGGTAGGGTAAAACCAAATACATACAGTTCTAGTAAGGACATAGCATGAAGTGTAACTCCTAATAGTTATTGGTCTGAGTTAAATCATTGCTTCCTCGACTATTAGTAGAAGATAACACATGCGCAAATGAGAGCCAATGAAGCAGAGATCACAGACAGACATTATGCCGAAATGTATAGAGTTGATATTCTCTGCCCTAATTTGTGTCTCTTTTAATCCCTCCCTCAGTATTACAGGAACACTGTGGCAGATGAGGGCAGAAAAGGTGTTGGATTGCAGTAAGCTAATGAGAGGAAACCCAATGAGTACAGAACACACTACATCAAAAGATAGTGCACATAGCCATCACAGAGACTGAGATCAACATACACAATAGGCTGCAATGGTTCTTAATAACTGTGCCATAGAGCTGATAATTGATAGAGTTCTCATTCTTCCATTCTAACACTAGCTATTCCAACTGTTCGTGCAAATCATGAGAAAGTATAGTTTTCTCAAAGAGAGTTCTAACTAAGACAAATAAAAACTTAAGTTAGATTGAAACTAGCACTAACAAAGAAAAATACAAATGTACAATTGGTGTCCTTTGGAGATTCTGTTATATAATGTCCTTTCAGTTTTTCATCTTATTCTCTTTATTGAAATATTGTTAGTTTTGATGTATTATGTTGCCTAGATTAGTGGTTTTATGAGAATTCTGAGTAATGATGAACCAGTGGGTCTCTCGTGGCTGTATATGTTTCTTATTGTACTTTTTGAAATTTTCTCAATACATTGGTAGTTTTGTACTATTCTGAATATGTGTTGTGTTAAATATACTTCGTTTCTATTATATTTTACAATGTATTCTTCTTACAACCGCATTTGTTTTTAATGAGTGTAGAAAAATGGATTGAGTCCAAACTGGAGAATATTGAGAGGGAAATAGGGGAAGAAGAGAGTGGGGAAACTGTAATTAGGAAATGTCATGTAAGGAAAAGAGATATTTTTTCATGAATTATAGCTAAGATAAAGATGATCATAAAAAAACATAATAATTGTCTTAGGTTTGGTTTCTTACATAGACTTCACAAGACTTTCTGGACATTTTGTTTATAACTTTGTTGGCTTAATGTTTTCTTATAAGAGAAATTACTTTCCTTATTGGTATCTCAAGCCAAAATAATCTCGGTCTTCCATCTCTGTTGTATTCATTGGTTAACGCTTGTATCTGTAGTTCGATTTATTCTATACTCATTTTTTTGTTCCATTTCAGCATTACCATCAGTTTTTGTGTTTTCTTTGTTTGCTCTACTTTAAATTTCAAGACTTGACTGTTTGCCATCTTCACCGTTGATTGACTTTTTATTATTTTTCTTGACTTCTTTAGAGATTTTTGATTTTTCTTAAATTTTATTTGTCTTTTTCTCAATTATCTTTAAGGGAATTTTTTCCATGTACTTTTAGAATTATACTGTATTTCTTAAAGTCTTTGAAATGTAGTTTCTTCTGCGTCTTTACAACATGGTTGGTTTAGTCTTGTTGTACTTGAAAACATTAGTTCTGGTGTACAATATTACGTCTTTGTATGCTAAATGTATATTTGCACTTGCAGCTACCATGATCTGTCATGCAAATGGTGTTGTGTCTCATGAGCCACTTGTGATCCAAATGAGACCTGGCAGCATTGTATATAAGAATGCCTGGGTTTCAGTGGATGGGTTGTTGTTTAGGGGTAAACAAAGTTGTAATTAAAGTGCCAGTGAGGGTGGGAAGGCTGTCTGTGGGATTCTTGCCTGTTTTACTGCACTAACAGCTCAATAGATACGTGTTATGGGGAACTGTTGTGTGTCCCTGGGCAAGGCTAATGAAATGTGTTGAGTATAGAGAAGATAACTCACATCTTTGTCAAATACAGAGCTGCTTGAGGCTGTGTCTCATAGAAGCGCTGTATAGTTAGATATAGTTTTTGGGGAATAATTATTTTGGACTGGATTCGGCTTATGGTTACAGGTTTAAATAAGGGGGCTATAGTAGGTTTGGAAAGTAGTAGGTAATGGGGTAAGTGTTTGCTACCTGCTAAGCTATGCTTGGTGTATGCAGCTAGGAGAATGGTTACTACACATCTTGCCAATCATGAGTGCAGAGTTGTACTCAGGAATAAATACTCTATTAAATAACTGCTAAACCAAATCAAAATAAACATAAAGAAATCATCTAACTGATCCAATAGTCTTAATCCGAAGATGCATATGGTATTTAACATATGAAAATTTCAAATTGTAATGCAGAGTTGGCATCAGTATAAAAACTAAGACTAATAGAAAACACGTACACCATCGATTTCATATATATTCTGAAAAGGTCCTTCAGCAAATCCAACACTTTTGTGTACGTTCTTGGAGAGATACAGGAATATCAGGAAATTCACCCAATCATAATAAAGTTAGTGCCTACAGCAAAGCATAGCAGCCCAATATAATATTAAATGAATAAAATTCAAAGTGATTCCAAGGCAAAATCAGGAACAAATACAAGCCTCCACTGCTCCCCAATCTAACTATATTCACTTGACATATCCTATCTAGAACAGATAAAAAAAAAAACGTAGATCAAGTGATAACGAATGAGAAAGAAAGAATCAAACTTTGCTGTATTGAGATGATTGAATAAGTCTACATGTATGACCCAAAAATTTACAAGGAATCTACACAACTATAACACCTTCAGTAATAGTGGAGGTAATAAATGGATTAACTTAAAAAAAATTTTATTACCCTCATAATATATGCAACAGAAAAATGGCTGAGAATGAATCATAGAAACATAAACCCGTTATCTTAATATGCCAAAAATATATACAGATAACTTGGGTGTAACCAAGAAGTTGAAAAATCCTTTAACAGAACTTTAAGTTTTGAAAGAAAAAATCAAGAATTATATTAAAAATGAAAGATTTTCACATGCTCATAGTAGGTGAACAACTATAAAATAGTAATCTAGTCCAGTTCATAGGTCACAGCACCGTCTGCAGTTCATGAGGTCCACTAATGTTTCCCCCATTCGCACTATCCTCCATTATATTTACGATTCCGCTAACAAGATTCCTCTCTCTCATCAGATTGAATTAACCGGAGCTAGCTGGGCAGTGGCAAATGATCTCTCATTTCTTCATCTCATGAAAAAGGCTTATTATGACAGCTAGGTTATTACTGCAGGGCTGCTCACTAGATGACCCTCAGGTACCCTTCATGACATTGCCAGTAGACCAAGGATGGGTGTTTGTTGAACTTTTGGAGGGCACAGCGCAGGGATCAGAATTGTCCCTGTGATGGGCATGCTTTCTGGGAATTCCGGTTGCTGTGTGTGACACCGGTTGCATCAACCTGGTGCAGTGAAGGGGATTGACCTGCCTAGCTAGATAGCTGCCTCTGCTGACTACCATGGGGACTTAAATTTTTGCGGATGTGGGGATCGAGTGGCTGGGAAAGAGGCTGGGGTGGAAGGAGTGAGGAAGGGGGGTCTGTGATAGCATGAGAGTGAGTAGAAAATTTCTTAGTAAAGAAAAATAAAATAAATAAAAAATGTAATCTCACCAAAACAATCTACACATTCAATGCAATTACCATCAAATTCCCAACACAATTCTCACAGACTTTGAAGAAAAATACTCAACTTCATATGGAAAAAAATAAACCTAGGATAGCTAAAAGGATTCTTTACAATAAAGCACATAGGGAGATAGCACCATCCCTGATTTCAAGAACCACTATAGAGCTATAGTAATAAAAAAACAGTTTGGTATTGGCATAAAAACATATATTTGACCAATGGAATCAAATTGAAGATCATGACATTAAACAACACAATGATAAACACCTGATTTTGATAAAAATTCCAAAACTGTAAATTGGAAAAAAGAATGCATCTTCAACAAATGTTGCAGCCATAACCAATGTCGACATGTAGAAGAATGCAAATAGATCCATATGTATCACCATGCACAAAACTAATCAAAGTGGAACCAAACCTCAACATAAATCCAGCTATTCCAAACGGATAGACAATAAAGTAGAAAGTGCTCTCTAGAATGCATTGGCACAGGAGACAACTTCCTCAATATCACCAGTAGCACAGATCTGAGTGAAACAATTAATTATATGAGACCTCCTGAACGAGAAGCTCTGTAAGGCAAAGGACACTGTAAATAATGACAAAAAACAGCCTACAGAATGTAAAAGATCTTCACCAACCCATTCACCTGACAGAGAGCTGGTCTTCAAAATACAAGAACTCAAGAACTATACCTCAGAACACCAAACAATCCATTAAAAGATGGCTATATATCTAAAGAAGAATTCTCTCAACAGAGAATCTCAAATGGCAGAAGACATTTAAGGAATTGTTCAATATATTAGTCTCAGGGAAATGCAAACCAAAGGGACTCTTACAACCTGTCAAAAATGGCTAAAGATCAAAAACACCAATGACAGCTCATGTTGGATAGTATTGGAGAAAGGGGAACACCTTCACTGCTGGTGGGGAGTGCAAAACTTGTACATCAATTTGAAATCAGTATGCAACTTCTTAAAAATTTAGAATAGTCTACCTCAAGACTAAAACACCGGTTTTGACATATACCCAAGGGATGTGCTCAACCATACCAAAAAGACACTTACTCATCTATTTTCAAGCAGCATCTGGGAGCCCACACAGTTTCCTAGTGATATCTGATTTCCTGTACACAGAAGATCTGCATAAGGGGTTGGATTGACCACATATGTGGTAACCAGGAAGTTCTGGCTTGTACTAGGGAAGATCTTTTGCTCCACTCCTTGGCATTCCTTTAAAAACCCCTCAGAAGAGAGATAGAATGGTGTGGTGGATAAAGATCCAGGGCCTCCTGAGCTATTCTATGTTCTTCTGTTCTCTCTCTATCCTTCTATTTAAATATTTCTCACTTTCTTCCTCAGGAGTACTGATGTGCAAATGGAAGAGGTTGTTCCCCACAGATGCGTGCCAAGACAAGGGACCACAGACTTAGTTACAGGTGTAGAGAGACCCATAGAGCAGTTGGATATTCCTGTTTTGTAGTATAATGAAGATTAAGGTATTCTATTTTTGGAAGTGAAAGTAAAGTAGTTGAAAGATGTCCAATGAAAAACGAGGCTTGCAGTAATATCTCTCTCTCTCTATCTAGGTTTCTTCTGTTTCTCTCTTTCTTAATTTCTATCATAAAAATTAGAAAAAAATTAGGGGAGAAGGAAAAATATAAAGTAGAATATAGTAATATATAAGAGAAAAAACTAGGAATAATATAAAGCAACAAGAAAGAAAAACTCTGGCCTGGATTTTTCCAACTATGAGGTTATGAATGGCAAATCCTGGGGAAAATCAGAAAAAAATCCATCTAACATGAAAAAATAAGTAAAGATTTTTGTGGAAGCTTTTGGCCTGTGGATAGCTTAAACCATAGTCCTTAGTAGCAGAGGAAAGAATTTCCCTGATGCACATGCAGGTGAAATAATACTTTTCACTCCACTGATTTCTGCCACTGTATGAAAACATTGTACCATTTGAATTAGTCTCTATTTGGCCTGAAAGTCAGAGTTTTAGAGAACAGAAGATTTTTGGGAAAAGATAAGTTTATTAAGGTCACAATATTTGGGGAACACAATACACCACATTTCCTCTCTTTTGTCTAAATTAAAGAAAGCTTATAAATACAAGAGAAAAACTATCAATAATATATATACAATATATACAGCAAAAATTACATTAATGATGTCTAGTCCATTAACATTGACAGATTCAGATAAAAACTCCATTATTTATGAACAATGTCCAGTCAGCAACATCTGACAACCTCAGACCAAAAGATTTCATTACTTATCTTAAAACAATAGAGTAGTTCTTTTAAAAGTAGATTCCATAATCTCCTTTTATTCTAATTCATGTCATTATTCTCTCTTTTCTTTTTCTATTCTTTTTAACATATATGATTTATTTACAATACCATTCATTTAAATCACCATAGGGTCCCTATTCTCCATCTTCCCACTCTCTCCCCTTGCCCAGATACCCATTCCCCTCCAAGGTACCAAGGCCTCCATTCAAACTGTTATAATCAACCTGGAGACCCTCCAAAGAGAGAGCCAGATCCCTGGTCCTCAGTTGCAGAACAAGTCCAACTTCATAAGAGAGCAATAGGTTTCAAACACCAAACGCAAGCTAGCACAGGATTTCAACTGTTCCTCTAGTTGCCTCCCAACATGATCAAGCTGTCTATCCAAGGTCTGATTCAGCAAGCCATCATGTTTGATTGATAGTTATGTTCCATTTTGGCTATTTTTTTCAAATATATGAGTAAAACTGAAATTTATTATAAGCCACAGTCATCTAGGGACCCATGCTATATATATAAGCCTCTTATGGTTCTATGGCGTTGTGGTCTGATTGTTCTTAATATTATTATATCTAGATATCACAACCTATGAGTGATACATAACTGTAATGTCTTTCTGGTTGGGGGTACCTCACTCAGATGATATTTTTATGTAGTCCATCCATTTTGCTCAAATTTCATTGCTTTCATATTTTTTCTTGCTGAGAGTATTTGTGTATAGTATACTGTTTACATTTTTTCATCCATTGCATTGGGGGGCATTATGCATCTAGGTGTTTCCAGGTTCTGGCTATTACAAATAGTGCTGCTATGAACATAGCTTGAGCATGTATCTTATGGTATGAATCAGCATTCCTTGGTATATGCCCAAGAGTGGATGCTGGGTCTTGAGGTAGTTCGATTCCTAATTTTCTGAGAAACCGCCATACTGCATTTCCACAGTGGTTGTACAAGTTAACATTCCCACCAACAGTGGAGGAGTGTTCCCTTTGCTCCACATCCTCTCAACATTGGTGTCATTGGTGTTTTTGATCGTTAGCCATTCTAACAGGTGTAAGGTTGTATCTCAGAGTCGTTTTGATTTGCATTTCTCTGATGATTAAGGATGTTGAGCATTTCTTTAAATGTCTTTCAGCCATTTGTAGTTCTTGTTTTGTGAATTCTCTGTTTAGCTCTTTAGTCTTAGCCCATTTTTTAATTGGACTGTTCAGTACTTTGATGTCTAGTTTCTTGAGTTCTTTATATATTGTGAGACAATCTTCTGTCAGATGTGGGGTTTGCTTGTCTTTTTGTCTTATTGACTGTGTCTTTTGCCCTGCAAAAGCTTCTCAGTTTCGAGAGGTCCCATTATTAATTGTTTGTGCTCAGGTCTGTGCTGTTGGTGTTTTATTTAGGAAATGGTCTCCGGTGTCAATCGTTCAAGAGTGCTTCTATTTTCTTTTCTATTAAGTTTAGTGTAACTGGGATTTATGTTTAGGTCTTTGATTCCACTTGGACTTGAGTTTTGCATGGTGACAGATATGATCTATTGTAATCTTTTACATATTGACATCCAGTTATGCCAGCCACCATTTGTTGAAGATACTTTCTTTGTTCCATTGTATAGTTTTGGCTCCTTTGTCAAAAACTAGGTGTTCATATGTGCATGGATTATGTCAAGGTCTTCAATTCGATTCCATTGGTCCATATGTCGTTTATACCAGTACCAAGCTGTTTTTATTACTATAGCTCTATAGTTAGAGTTTGAGGTCAGGATGGTGATGCCTCCAAGGGTTGCTTTATTGTATAGGATTCTTTTAGCTATCCTGGGTCTTTTGTTTTTCCATATAAAGTTGATATTTTTTCTTCAAGTCTGTGAAGAATTGTGTTGGGATTTGATGGGATTGCATTGAATCTGTAGACTTGCTTTTGGTAAGATTGCCATTTTTTCTATGTTAATCCTACCTATCCATGAGCATGGAGATCCTTTCATTTTCTGATATATTCTTCAATTTCTTTCTTTAGAGATTTAAAGTTCTTATCAAAAAGTCCTTCACTTGTTTAGTTAGTGTTATTCCAAGGTATTTTATATTATTTGTGGCTATTGTAAAGGGTGATGTTTCTCTGGCTTCTTCTCCCCTTTTTATCATTTGGTATAGGAGGGCTACTGATTTTTTTGAGTTGATCTTGTATCCTGCCACTTCACTGAAGGAGTTTATCAGCTGTAAGAGTTCCCTGGTAGAGTTTTTGGGTCACTTATGTATACTATCATTATCATCTGCAAATAGTGAAAGTTTGACTTCTTCCTTGCCAATTTGTATCCCTTTGATCTCCTTTTGTTGTCTTATTGCTCTAACTAGAAACTTCTAGTACTATATTGATAAATATTGAGGAGTGGACAGCCTTGTCTTGTTCCTGAATTAGTCGGTATCACTTTGAGTTCTCTCCATTTAATTTGATGTTTGCTGTTGGCTTGCTATAAATTGCTTTTATTATGTTTAGAAATGTTCCTTGTATTCCTGATCTTTCTAAGACCTTTATCATGAAGGGTGTTGGATTTTGTCAAAGGCTTTTTCAGCATCTAAGAGATGATCATGTGTTTTTTTTTCTTTCAGTTTGTTTATATGTGTATTACATTGACTGATTTTCGTATGTTGAACCATCCTTGCATCCCTGGATGAATCCTACTTAGGTCGCTGATGGATGATTGTTTTGATGTATCTTGATTCGTTTGCCAATATTTTGTGATATTTTTGCATCAATGTTCATGAGGGACATTGTCTGTAGTTCTCTTTCTTTGTTGCATCTTTGTGTGGTTTTGGTATCAGGGTAATTGTAGCCTCATAAAAAGAGTTTGTATGTTCCTTCTGTTTATATTATGCGGAACACTTGAAGAGGATGGTATTAGTTCTTTGAAAGTCTGGTAGAATTCTGCACTGAAACCATCTGTCCTGGCTTTTTTTGTTGGGAGACTTTTGATGACTGTTTCTATTTCTTTAGGGTTATGGTCTATTTAAATGGTTTATCTGGTCTTGATTTAATTTGGGTATGTGTATTTATCCAGAAAATTGTCCATTTCTTCCTGTTTTCCATTTTTGTGTAGTACAGTTTTTGAAGTATGATCTGATGATTCTCTGGATTTCCTCGTTGTCTGTTGTTATGTCTCCGTTTTCATTCTGATTTTGTGAATTTGGTGCTCTCTCTTTGCCTTTGGTAATTGCTAGGGTTTGTCTATCTTGTTGATCTTTTTCAAAAGAACCAACTCTTTTTTTCATTGATTTTTTGTATTGTTCCCTTGTTTTCTATTTTCGTTGATTTCAAGCTCTCAATTTGATTATTTCCTGGCGTCTATTTCTCCTGGTGAGTTGTTTCTTTTTGTTCTAGAGCTTTCAGTTATCCTGTTAATTCATTGGTATGGGATTGTCTCCATCTTATTATGTGTGCATTTAGAGCTATGAATTTTCCTCTTAGCACTGCTTTCATAGTGTTCCATAAGTTTGGGTATGTTGTACTTTCATTTTCATGAATTCTAGGAACTCTTTAATTTCTTTCTTATATTCTTCCTTGACCCATTGATGTTCAGGTGGCATTATTCAGTTTCCATGAGTTTGTGGTTTTCTATAATTTTTGTTGTTGTGATGTCTAACTTAAGCATGTGGTCTGATAAGATACAGGAGGTTACTCCAATTTTTTTGTATCTGTTGAGATTTGTTTTGTGTCCAAGAATGTGGTCAATTTTTGAGAAGGTTCCATGGGTGCTGAGAAGAAGGTATATTCTTTTGTGTTAGGATGGAATATTCTGTAGATATCTATTAGGTCCATTTGAGTCATAACATCTGTTAGGTTCTTTATTTCTTTGTTTAGTTTCAGTCTGGTAGATCTATCTTTTGGTGAGTGGTGTGTTAAAATCTCCCACTACTAATGTGTGGGTTTGATGTGCGCTTTAAACTTTAGTAGTGTTTCTTTTATGAATGTGGGTGCTTTTGTATTTGGAGCATAAATGTTTAGAATCGAGACTTCATCTTGGTGGATTTTTCCCGTGATAAATATGTAATGTCCATCCTGGTCTCTTTTTGATTGATTTTAGTTTGAATCTATTTTATTAGATATAGGATAGCTACACCAGCTTGTTTCCTAGGTCCATTTGCTTGAAAGCCTTTTCCCAGCCCTTTACTGGAGGTAGTATCTGTCTTTTGAAGTTAAGTGTGTTTCTTGTATGTAGCAAATGGATGGTCTTGTTTCTTATCCATTCTGTTAGCCTGTGTCTTTTTATATGTGAGTTGAGACCATTGATATAGATAGATATTAATGACCAGTGATTGTAATTCCTGTTATTTTTTGTGGTTGTGTTGTGTTGTCCTTCTGTGGTGTATATTGGTGTGGATTATCTATTGCTTGATTTTTCATGGATGTGTTAGCTTCTTTGGGTTGAATTTTCCTTCTAGTGCTTTCTGTAGGGCTGGTTTGTGGACAGGTATTGATTAAATCTGGTTTATCCTGAATATTTTGTTACTCTGCCTATGGTGATTGAGAGTTTTGCTGGGTATAATAGTCTGGGTTGGCATCCGTGGTCTCTTAGTGTCTGCATAGTTTGTCCATGATCTTCTAGCTTTCATAGTCTCTATTGAGTAGTTTGTGTTATTCTGATGGTTTGCCTTTATATGTTACTTGGTCTTTTTCCTTTGCGGCTCTTAATATTTTTCTTTGTCCTGTGTGTTTAGTGTTTGATTATTATGTGAGAGGGACTTTTTTTTGATCCAGCCTATTCGGTGTTCTGTAAGCTCTTGTATCTTCATAGTATTTCTTTCTTTAGGTTAGGAAAGTTTTCTTCTATGATTTTGTTAATATATTTCTGTGCCTTTGAGTTGGTATTCTTCTCCTTCTTCTGTCCCTATTATTCTTAGGTTTGGTCTTTTCATGGTGTCCCAAATTTCTGGACGTTTTGTGTTATGACTTTTTGTCTTTAGTGTTTTCTTGACTGACGAATCTATTTTCTCTATCGTGTCTTCAGTGTCAGAGATTTTCTGTGCCATCTCTTGCAATTGGTTGGTTATGCTTGTTTCTGTAGTTCCTGTTCGTTTAGTCAGGATTTCTACTTCCAGCGTTCCCTCAGCATGTGTTTTCTTTTTTGTCTCAAATTCATTTTTCAGATCTTGGAATGTTTCTTTCATCTGTTTAATTGCTTTTTCTTGGCTTGATTTGATTTCTTCCCATCTTTGTTCATTTTTCTTCAATTTTTTAAGTGAGTTTTTTATTTCCTCTTTAATGGTGTTTTTCATTTCCTCTTTAAGGAAGTTTTTATTTCCTCTTTAAGGGAGTTTTTCATTTCCTCTTTAAGGAAAGTTTTTATTTCCTCTTTGAGGAATGTTTTATTTCTTCTTAAGGCCTCTATCATCTTCTTAAAGTCATTTTTAGGTTGATTTCTTCTATTTCTTCTGTCATGGTATGTTTAGGTCTTGCAGGTGTAGAATCACTAGTTCTGATGTTTCCATATAGGTCTTTATGTTGTTGCCTGTATTTTTGCACTGGCATCTACTCATCTCTTCCTCTGTGTGGTGCAGGTGTGTCTGTGTCTGAGAGTGCCTCTCTTTTCTAATTTTTAGTCTTGTTTAGTAGGGTTCTTGGTTAAATTGGTGCTATTGGGCTATTTCATCAGGGCAGCTGATTTCAGTGGTGAATTATATACTTATGATTCTGGTGATCTAGTTTGGTGCTGGTAGCGCCTTCTTCTGTGTTCCCAGGTCACGTTTTGTTCATTTGTCAACTCCTCAGCTGATCTTGTTTCTTCAGACTTCAAAACTGTAGCATCTGAATTCTCTCCCAGATGGGTTTCAGCTGAGGGAGTAGTCTCACCAACACCTCCAAGTTGTTGGTTTCACAGGATCAGCAGCTGGCCATGGGTTGTCCTCAGACAGAGTGTTCAGATTCGTTCTGGTTCCGACCCACGGAGATAGCTTCTTCCTCAGGTGTTGGGGTTAGGGATGTCCCTGTTCCAAGCTGGATCTGCTTGTCTCTGTCCTTGGCCTGTCTACCTCTGCGGTCTGCCACCGGGCCTGTATGTCCCTGTCAGCTGCCGCTGGGTCTGTCTGCCTCTGTGGGCCCCACCCATCTGCCGGCTGCTGCTGTTCCTCTATGTCCTTGTTGGCTGCCACCGCCAGGCCGTCTATCTCTGCAGGCTGCCTCCACGGGCCTACCTGCATCTGCTTGTCTCTGCTGCCTGTTACCTCTGCGGCGGCTGGCCGTCTACCTCTGCAGACCACCTCCGCTGGGCCTACCTGCGTCTGCTTGTCTCTGCCGCTGGGCCTGTCTCCACACACTCTCTTTTTTCTTTTCATAATACATTCAGTAGTCTACCTTTTGTCATTTTATATCTTCCCCTTTTTCTTCAGTGTAGATTCAATGATCTACCTATTCATCCTCTTATTTCTTTATCTTTTTTCTCAAAACCTTTTAGTCTCAAAATCTGGAAGCTTTCTTAGGAAATCTCTGTCTAAAAAAATAAAACTCAGCCGGGCGATGGTGGCGCACGCCTTT
The DNA here is from genome assembly GCF_004664715.2 of Peromyscus leucopus. Classification (NCBI taxonomy): domain Eukaryota; kingdom Metazoa; phylum Chordata; class Mammalia; order Rodentia; family Cricetidae; genus Peromyscus; species Peromyscus leucopus. Next base: position 30,293,220 of record NC_051082.1, read on the forward strand.
AATCCCAGCACTCAGGAGGCAGAGGCAGGCAGATCTCTGTGAGTTTGAGGCCAGCCTGGACTACCATGTGAGTTCCAGGAAAGGCACAAAGCTACACAGAGAAACCCTGTCTTGAAAAACAAAAATAAAAAATAAAAAAATAAAGAATAAATAAAATAAAATAAAATAAAACTTTTCAGATGTTTTTGTTATCAATTTTTTTTCTCTTTCTGTAATGGCAAAAAATAGATTCACTTGAAAATGACATAATGTGACAAAAGCACCTGAAATTGCTCTAGAAAAAAATAAAACAACTTCTGGGAATATGGTAAAGTCTTTCTGCTAGTCCTTTTCTCCTAGTTAGTATTAGAAAAACTGCAGCCAGAGTCCCCTGCAGCTAGAGCCTAGTGAGAAAGTATAGGCAGGAAGCCAAAGCTGGGACAGCTACCCACAAGGTGGAGCCTCAATAGAGGTGGTGTGAGAACTGGGAAGGGACTGCAGTCATGGAGGAAGCAGTAGATGTTTTGAAATTCTCCCTGCAATGAGGGAGGCAGGGCTTGAGTTCCCAAAAATCTCTCTGAACATATTTTTATTCCAAGAGCTTTAATTTTCTTTCACTGACTGAGTAAGGTGAAAGAGCAAGCCCTGAGGGTTTTTTTGCCTCTGTTACCAAAGTGCATGTCAAAATGCATGAGGGCAGATGGATATGACCTGCTATGAGGAAAAGTGTTAGGTGAAGGAAACACACCAATCAATGCCAGCTCAATGAGAACAGAAATATCCATGTTAAAAGAGCAAAATATTGACTCAAAAACCTCTCGTGGTTAAATCAAAAGCATGGAAACAAAGCCATATAAATGAAAATGGAGTGCATGGTACCTGAAAGTCAGCATAGGGAGCATAATCTCTTACATTGTTCATAACAGTGGTATGATATACAGAAAGGCAATATGCAAAATGAAGTTTCGTTCATTTCAAAATTACATTTCATTTCTAAAGGATGTTAGAAAGATTAGTCTTACCTCTGATAATTAAGAGCATACAAATAGCTTGCCTCTCAGGAGATGATTAAAATACTATTACTGTTTATCATCAAGTTCCCTAGGAACCCTTAAGAAGCAAAGGAAAATGGTCCTTATACTGGGAAATTGCTTGGGGTATGAAAAAAAACTTACAGGCAAATGAAGATGTTATTTGACTCTTGAATAACAGCCTGCAGTGAGTGATCCCTTTGCAAATCTAATGGTGAACAAGGAAGAATGTATTCAGAAAGGAATAACTACTTTATAGATGCGGATCAATTTCCAGAAACTCTAGTGGTCTTACAAAATACAGTCACTTCACTTGAAAGTTCCTTAAAAGAAAACAATGCTAAATTAGAATACTTGTTAGTGAATGCACTGATGTTTGTGAGAAGCTAAGAAATGAAGTAAAAATACTAAATTGTGAAAATAAATAAAACAACACATTTACATTCTTACCTTCTTTAGACAATAACAGCTTCTATAAACAAACAACCTTGCCAGAAATACTGAACTAAAAAAAATCCATCAAAGACAAGCCATCCTTAAAAGAGTTCATGGTGATCTTAGAAAAGCATCTTTTAAAATTTAAGAAGGTGGGGGAATGTACCTTCAGAAACTTGCTGGCTGTCTGAGCTTTTGGTGAGGAGTGTAGAACAGAGGAATGTCAGCTCCAATGACACCCTTCTAGAGGAACTGGTATGAAAGTAGCTAAACCAATGTTCCTGATATTGAGGTTCCATCCTGCAGTCTGGGGAATTCAGTAGACTAGGGTGTTCCAAGATGTTGAGAAGTTTGGGACAAAGGTATTACCATTATTTAGTAAGAGCTGAAAGGAAACAGAACTCAGAGCTACACTGCTTTTGATAGACTAATAGCAAATTGATGCATGGCTAGATGCTTCCTACTAGCTGCACAGGAAAAATTTTAAGAGCTTTATGGTAGCTCAGTTTAGTAATGTCACCCCCCACCCTGAGGCGAGACTCTTTGGTACAACAAACTGAAAGTTCTCCAACATTTGTCTGAATTATGACACTTAGGGAAGCTGCAATGAAATAGGAGAACAGACAGCCCCCAACTGGCAACTGTCCATGCTGTGCACATTTCTGCTGGTTCTGAAATGGTGGGAATAGCCAGTGAGAAAGGTTACTTTGGGGCAATGGCATTGATCCAAGTATTACAGTGTACCAGCACTGAGTGTTACAGCCAACCTAGCAAAAAGTGTTACAGCCCCAAAGCAATAGCACTCACTAAATCATGAATTCAAGGTAGATGGATACAACAATTCTAGAGCCATTGATAAATTACACTACCATTTCCAACTGTGAGGGAGACTTTAAGGATGTTATCAAAACTGACAGTAAACTACAGAAATGAAGCAATTTTGAGCTCACCTGAAATTTTAACTCTGGTGATTCTCGATTCATGTACTCTGTCTTGTTGGAAGATAATGTAAATAGTTCAGTTAAGAGATTGCTTATAGATGTTTGCTAAGGTTTATAAAGCAGTCCTATAGAATGTAAGATTAAATATGTATATGGACATGAGTTGTTAAAAGATATGTTTCAGAGGTTTGCTAAGTTTTACAAGGTAGTCTTGTAGTGATTATGCTTTTGAATGTAAGTTTGTAGGAAGAATAAATACATATAGTAAATAGTCATGCTAGTTGTAAATATGTATAGTAATGTTCATATGAAAATTATGCTAATATTAAAGAACCAGGATTTGGTGATGCTAAGAAAATATTTAAGTTTGATGCAGTTTATTTGATGCAGTGTGCATCAGGAGTTTATTGATTTAAAAAAGGACTTGATACAGCTAAGGCTGTTATACACATATTAAGACCATTGAAAAAGACACATTCCCTCTACTCATTTACTGAGGGGTGTGGCAGCCAAGTGATCACTGGATTGTTTAAACTATTTGCCAGTTCCTGAGTCAGACTTGAGTTAAGCTCTGTACCCACTTCTGCCAGAAGCTATAGGTCAGGGACTATCAACTTTCTTCTTGTAAGCTGCCCACCTATGACTCAAGTAAGCTTGATGGAAAGTATATCTCCAAGATGGGTAAGGTTTGTCTAACTGAAGAAGACAACATAAAACAGGCACAGTGTATCTAAGAGGCCTGAGGGTCTCTTTAAAAAATTAATAGGAGAGACCTGTGGGAGCCAACAGAGTTTTCCTAGTGATATCTGAGTTTTCTTTACCCAGCAGAGTTGCAAAAGGGGATTGGTTGACCACATATGTGATTACCAGGTATTTGGAAGGGTCTGCACTTGGCTGTACCAGGGAAGGTCTTTTGCTCCACCCCTTGGCATTGCTTTAAAAAGCCCTTTAGACGAGACAAAAAAGGGGTGGGGGATAAGGACCCAGGCCTTCCTATGCTATCCTTTTTCTATCTGTCTCTCTCTCCTCTATCCTGTATTTAAATATTCGTCACATCTTACTCCCAAAGTACACTGGGGTAACAGTGGAGCAGATCCCCCTTAGCAGGATTATTAGTAATAGCCAGAACCTGGAAAAAAACCTAGCTGCCTCTTCAACTGAAGAATGGATAAAGAAAATGTGCTACATATACACAAGAGAGTATTATTCATTAAAAAAGACATCATAAAATTTGCAGACAAATAGATGGAACTAGAAAATATCATCCTGATTGAGGTAACCCAGACTCAAAGCCTAATATGGTATGTACTTACTCATAAGTGGATACTAGATGTAAATCAAAGGATAATCAGACTACAACCACAACCTCCAGAAAAGCTAGGAAACAAGGATCACCTGGGAAGGGAAAACAGAGGAGATCTCCATGGGTAAAATGGGGATGGGGCAATAGAGGGGATGGATGCGGAAGAGAACATGAGGGAATGGGATGGTCAAGCTGGGGAGGGATGTAGTGAAAGAACAATGAAAGAGATATCTATCTCTATCGAGGGAAATATTATGGGGTAAAGGAGAAACTTGGAGCTTGGAGAATTCCCAGGAATTCACAAGGATGACCCCAGATTAGATTGCTAGCAATAGTAGAGCGAGTGCCTGAATGGGCCTACCCTAGTAATCAGATTTGTGCATAGCCTAACTTTCATCATAGTGCTTATATCTAGTAACTTATAGAAGCAGATGCAGAGATCCATAACCAAGCAACAGGCTAAGCTCTGGGAGCCCAGTCCAGGAGAAGGAAGGGGGATTTTATGAGCAGTGGGGGCCAAGATCTTGATGGAGAAATATACAGAAGCAAATGAATTAAGCTTTTTAGGAATTCATGGACTTTAGTTGTGTAGCTTGAACTGTTTGAGGGTTCCCTGGCAGTGGGAATAGGATCTATCCCTGGTGCATGAGCTGGATATCTGGATAACATTACCTGTGGTCAAACACCTTGCTCATCTTTGATTCAGGGGTGTTTGCTTTGGTCCTGGCTCAACTGAAAGTACCAGGCTTTGCTGTCCATCTATGGGAGGACTTACCCTTTTGGAGGAAGGGTGGAGGTTGGGTTGGGGGGAAGGCAGGGTGGGAGCAGGAAGAGGAATGAGATGGGAATCTATAGTTGGTATGTAAAATGAATAAAAATGTTTTAAATAAAAACATAATTGGAAATCATAATATGTAAACAAACATATAAGCAAAACTAAGCAAAAACAGAGAATTATGAGCCCCCAAACTTCCAAGATACCATGATTTCAATTTTTTGAATTTCTTACTTATTGAAAACAGATTTTTTCATACATTATATTCTTATCATGATGTTCCTTCCACCACTCTTCCCAGATATCCCTCACCTTTCTACACACACCAAAACACAGCCTTTCTCTTTCCCTCTCAGTAAAAACACACAGACATGTAAAATAATTAGTAAATGAATAAAACAATTCAGAATAGAAACCAAACATACAAAACAAATCGAAAAAGTTATAAATCCTCATGGAGTTCACATTGTATTGCCATCTACTGCTGGGAGTAGAGCCTGACCTTCAGTGTGGTTTGTGTTCCCTGTGAGACCTCATTGGAGAAAACTAATTTTTCCTTTGATTTCCTAAGCAGACCTATGTATCTTCAGTGATTAATTGAAGAAATTGGAATTTTCTTCTTAAAGTATCTGAAGCAATGAAAAATTGGTCATAAGACAAGTGCAAATTGTCTTTAAAATAAACTCATGCTCTTTCTTTAAAATGAAAGAAATACCATAGTGTGGAAAATAAATCTAGACATATTATCTAGCTAAATATAACTGTGCCTCAGGTTAAAAACTTACGAGTATATGTTCAAAAGTATATTCTTTTATTAACAAGTATAAGTATTGTATACAGAGAGACATCAAGTACAAGAATAATATTCATACTCTGAAACCCCATACTTTAACCTAGGATCTTTATTTAACAAGCAACTTTGCAGTCCAAGTATTCCAATATTCTAACAGAATCTGACATACATATGAACTCACATATACAAGGACTGCATTGACTTAGAAACAAATGATTGTTCATCATTTTTATTAGTTATTTCTCTCTTTGCTATGAAAACATTATCCTGAAATGAAAAATGAAATGGAAGATAGGGCTGTTTTGCTCCCTGGTGTGTAAGAGATATCATCATTATTAAAGGAAAGACATAGTAGGATTCAGGTGAGCTGCAGGTGCTGAGATTTGGGTGTATCAATAATTCATAGTAGAGGACAAGGAAACTGAGAGTGAATGTCAGGGTCTCAGGTAGGTAGAACCTTAAAGTCTGTGAATAATGGCCTACTCTCACCAGATAGGCTCCAACTTCAAAATTCTACAGTATCCCCATATTACCAGAACCTTGCTATCACAAAACACTGAATTAGTGATAGAACATCAGTCATCAATAAAATATCCTAAATTTCAGCCCCCTATACAATATCTAAGATGAATATTGAAATGATCTGGTCAACATTGTGACATCCCATAATATCTGATCTGCTTCCTAAAACACATTGTACCCCTGCGAGTGTTCAGCTCCACACCAGGTATATATTTTTCCTCAGCAAAAGGCATCCCAGATGCAATATGCTCCCAGGTGTTACCCCACTACAGGACTCTGCCCTTGCTTTAGACCATTGTATGTTAATTCTGAAACCTTGGTGCAAACTTCCTTGGTCTCATGTGTTTGCAACGGTTTTTACTTCCTGCAACACAGGACCAATTTTAAATATTGTCATGTCCTGTCACTACCTTAAACTTTACCCTGATGCTTTGGGTCATATTTACAAGAGTCTCTTTGTAATAATTCAATGAAATATATGGATATTTGATCAGTTTCTAGCAGGGATCCATTTGGATAGTGTTTTCCGTCAAATATATTCTAAGGGAATTGGCATATACTCATTTTGAATCTTCTATGGGAGAGGAACTTAAATATTTTCACTGTGCTCAGCATAACGTTTCTGTGTAGTGTTATTCTTCTCTCTGGAAAATCCAAGATAATTGCAAAGCTGACTACAACTTTATTCACAAAATGACCACTACTGTAAATCACCAGGTTTGAACCAAGATTGAGGAATTATTGTTTCTCTTTTATTAGCTCGTTGTGAATTGTGATCAGTAGTTACTGTAGATTTTCTTTCCATTCATCCAGGTACATTAGATAAAACACCTGTTTGAAGCCCATGAACTTCCTCCTATACTTTTCATCCATCAAGGAAAATGAGTCCTGTCCATATATATTGTTTGATTGCATTCCACTGGAACACAGTTGAGTAACCCATGGTAAAATTCTAGAGGAGATTCTCAGTACATCTCCCCACCACGTGTGTCAAATGCCAGTAATTCCTCAGCTAGTGGTAGGTCTTCATGGCTACCTCCAATCTCAATGCAGAGATTTGGTCCCCTGCATGCTTGTACTAGGTATGTGCATATTGTCATGCTTAATACGAGTTCATATGCTCAATTGCCTTGTTTTGTGCTGAGGAAACTGTTTTTTGGGTAGCAAACAACCATGTCTGTTATTATAATCTTTCCACTCCTTTACAATGTTTCATGAGCCTAATGAGAAGGGGATATGTTCCAAAGGGCTAACGATTATCCACTCTTATTCCATGTGCCTAGTCCAATTTATTTTGTCTCTGTGTTAGTCCCCATCTACACCAAATAGAAGCATCTTTTATGTTACTTCGCTTTGAGATTATTCTTTTACAGTTTATAATATAAAACCTGTTTGACTGGAAATTAAATACTTGATTGTGATTTTGATCAAAATGTAAACAGAAATTTGTAAATCAGCAGCCTAAAGACAATGCATAATAATGTTAGACTCACCTTAGTAGTCTTAAGAAAATGAGAATAGAAAATGTTAGGTCTCCGGGCGAGATGAATGTGTAGACAGTATTTACATGGCACAAGATGCATAAAATGGTTCAGAGTAACAAAGGAGAGAGATCATTCCTTGGAGTGCAAGGAAAGAAGTGCAGTGGAATCCTGAAAGAAATATCATGACCCATATAAACAGGGAAACAGAAATTCACTGTAGTGAGCTGAAGGAAACCATTCACACTTCTGACACCACGTAATAGTAGAACGGAGGACCCATACAGGATAAGGCATTTGGGTGAAGAGCTCTGTCCTGAAAGACTGGCATTCAATTTCAAAGGAGAAACACATGATGCTGGTAAGTGTTAATCTAGTGGAGCAATTTTCAGTGACAGTGTTTCTTTTTTCATGGCAGACTAGATTTGTGAACACAATTCCCAATTCATAGAGTAGTATAATCAGAGGACCACTAGAAAATGATATTGATTAGTACAAAATAAAGAAGCCTGGGGGACACACTGGCGAAGCTTGTATATGTCAGGTGGCTGCAAAAGGCAGTCATGGACAGTGGCCTGTTCAGATGCAGATATTCTAATTAAAGTCAAGGAAAAAAGGCTTGAGGGGTTAGATTTTCATGTCTCTCCCTCTGTGATGAGAAGTGAGTCTGTTCCTTTTAGCAATTGTGACAGGTTTATTAAGCCCAGAGTCAACAATTTTTGTATTATACACATTTCTTTCTTTCTTTACTTGGTCAACTGTACCACAGGACTAAGAATTCTAGAATATAGGGTTCTCCCTACAGAGTGCTCACTGCTCAATGGGCTGTGAAAGCAATGAGATGCTCATAATGAGTCTAATTTACCACAGTACAATGCCCAAAGATCACATTTGTCTTTAGCACCTTCCATCAGTGCTAAAATTCATTGTGGTTTCTCTATTGGGTAGTATGATGTATAATTCACATATTCTTAATGTTATTAATGTCAGCAGCAGCACGTTTTATGTAAGCAAGTATTGTTTAATGTTGAATGCCACCTTGCTGTTGATGAAAATACATGAATCAGTCTGGTCCATATCTAGAGCACATCACAGAGCTACCTGAAAATATGGTGAGAACAGGGGACACTATTAGAAATGACCTATACCACCAAACAAACCCAGTCCCTGCTAGTAGACTCGAGTATTTGTGGTCATTGACAAAAAATTCTCCAGTTGCTTATTTTCTCTCTCTTCATGTATTGTTACTACATTTTAAGTATGTTCATACCATGGACTCCAGAATAAGGAATAGGACGGAAAAACCATCTAAGCACCAGGCACAGACAGGTCCTGATCTCACTGCAAGGAGGAACATTACAAAAATACCAAGCTTCACAACTGTCACACACATGCTGAGGGTCTCAGTCTGTCTTATGCCTGCTCCCTAACTGTTGGTCCAGGGTCCATGGGCTCCCATTAGCTCAGTTCAGCTTTGTCTGTATTTTACCCCATCATGAACCCATGGTTTGTACAATACGCTCCACCTTTACTTCAGAAGTAGAAGGGGAGGGGATTAGATGGAAAGCCAGTGGGGATGCAGGAGAGGGAGGGGATGGGAAGAGAGGAGGGAGTGAAAACTGTCATTGATATGTAAAATAAATGTAAAAATGTTATTTAAAAATAAAAGAAAAAAGAAAAAATACTTTCCCTTTATTTCATATTTTGAAATATTTCATGTGTGCAATTGTCTTCTCTTTTGTAATTGTGTAATTTCTAAATTTTGCTTCTACATTTTTTCATATATGCCAGCTTGACAGTTACAACTAACCCCACCTAGCTAACAAAAGCAAACAAATACTAATATTTTAAATAAAAAAGGGTTCTTTCACTGTGCTAATTAAAAGTACCTGAATATGCTCTAAGTTTTAACAGAAGTGTAATAAACCAATATATCAAACAATAGTAGCCTATTCTATAAAACCTGACTACACACATATAGAAGAATGGAAGTTGATAGTTTATCTTCACTCTATGTAAAAATCTATTCAAGTAATTTTGAGATGTAGTTACAATATGAAGTTCTTGACTCCAGTAGAGAAACTTAGAGAAAACAGTTCTGGATATAGATATCAGTGTGAATTTTTAATAGAATTCTAAGATCCTGAGAACCAAGTCCCCAAATAAACACTGCCATTACATGAAGTTACACAACTTTTCAACATGAGAAAATGTCAATGAATGAATACAAAGTCATCCTGCACAATGGGAGTAAACTTGTTCTTATCTCCCATAGAATATTAATTGTGGGACAAGTGAAGAATAGTTAAAAGTGAACAGCAAAACAGAAAGGAAGTTAAAACCACCCCTAAACTATTAAGCAGAAGTGGTTATAAACCTGAAAGGACGGTGTTCAAAATAATTCAAATGTCCAGTAAATGCATTTTAAGATACTTACCATCTTTACCCAACATGATAATGTAAATAAAACTACAAGAGACTGTCATGGCTATGTATAATGGAGCATTTCTGTACAAACATGAAGATCTGATTTCAAATTTCCAACATCCTTAGGAACCTCACTGTGGTTGTGTGGAGCCACAATTCCAGTAAAGTGAAGGTTGGATTCAGGAGGATAAACTAAGCTTCAGCTGAAAGCCTCGGTGGCAGTTGTGATCTCAATGATATAAGGTGCACATTGCTTGAGAAGGATGTTCTCTGGCTTCTACATGTGCATGAATGTGTACTAGGTAACCTCTGTTCCTTGGCACACTATGGCTTCTCTGTCTAGGAACCTGCATGACACATTCAGTAAAGCCATAATCCTGAGATTCATCTTGCTGGTATTCTTCAGTGTGTGGATAACCTTCCTCCCAGCCTACCACATCACCAACAAAAAAGTCTTTGTGACCCATGGATGTCTTTTCCATCTTGGCTTCCATCACAGGGCACCTCAGCTGAACTTTTGTCCCTAATTTCTTCATTATTTTGTTAATAATAGGGAAGAGCTCACCTCATTGCATCAGGAAAAATGCCTATACCATGAGTTATGTCCTTCTTAACAGTTAGTTCATTTCATTCTTCATTTAATCCAAGACTTGAAATCCAATACTTGCTCAGCACCATTTCAACAATTAGACATAAGGTCCTCCCTCCTCTCATTCTAGTTCCTCTCCCGAAAGTACTTTCCTTCACTCCCATAGTCATTTCTCCTCTGTTTTCCTTCTGAAGAGCAGGCCTACAAGCATATCAATCAAACATTACATAACAAGTTAAATTAAGACTAGGCATATACCCTCATATCAAGGCTGGACAATGCACCCCAGAAGTAGGGAAAGGTTCCCAAGAGCAGACAAAAGAATCAGAGACAGCCCCCAGTCCCACTGTTAGAAGTCCTGCAAGAACACCATGGTACACAACTATAATATACATGCAGAGTTCCTAGGTCAGAGCCATACAAGCTTCCTGATTGTCTCTCAAGTCTCTTTGAGCCCCTAAGATCCCTGGTTAGTAGAATTTTGGGCCATGTGCTTGTGGTGTCTTTTACCCCTCTGGCTCATTCATTCTTCCTCCTATGTTCTGCAGGATTTCCCAAGCTCTGCCTAATGTTTGGGTGTTGGTCTCAATATCTGCTCCTATTAGTTGCTGGATGAAACTGCTCTGGTAATGATTAAACCAAGCTCTGGTCTAGGAGTATAGAAAATATTGATTTCTTATGTCAAGGAGACTTTACAAAAAGAGTCTGTTTCTCATAGGTACTACTTATATTTTACACATTTTATAAAAGTCTTTCATATGCAACATATATATGCATATAAATTTATATGTATATATAAATCTGATATTAGGTTTCACTACTTATGCTTTTCTTTGGATTATGCTGTTATTATGAATCATACCACATTTTAAATGGAATACTATCATTTCCTGAACATACTATTACCTAATTGGTTGATACATCTAATGTTAGAAGCATAAGCAGTATTGCAAGCAACACAGCAAGGTTTCTAACTGTGCATGCCTACAGGAAAAGCAGTGTGCCCAGTGGCAGCATTTGAGGTTACAGCTTCCTGCCAAGGGAAAGACAGTTTTACCTTTAGTCAAATAAAATTTCTCACAGTTAACTCATCAGCCAAGGCTGAATCAATTCATTCTCCATTATGTCCTACTTTATCTCCTATGGGGGATATACCAGGTTTTTTTTTCTTATCAGCCTGCAAACTACATAACTTAAAATCTTACTATTAATAGTTGGAACTGTTTATCCCCTTTTCTCATGTCCTCTTCCTCTCAACTTCCTACAGTACTGGCACAGATATTAGAAATGTGGATATTGTAGATTTCTATGATTCTGCTTCATTTCCTGTTCCTAGACTATTCTCATCAACTCTTGATTATGGTGATATTTTATTTGTACTGAAATGTGATTTTATTTGTATGTTAATAAATAAAGTTGCCTGGGGGTCAGAGCTAATAGCAAGCCATCGCAGAAGCTGGGCGGTGGTGGTGCATGCCTTTAATCCCAGCACTTGGTAGGCAGAGCTAGGTAAATCTGTGTGTTCAAGGATACACCTAGCATTGGAGACACATGCCTTTAATCTCAATACCAACCATAGAAGACCTGGAGGTCTGTACAGACAGGCAGTGATGAGGCGGTCATGTGGTTGGGTTTACAACCAATGAGGAGTCAGAACAGAAAAGTTTTTATAAAGACAGACACACAGGAAATAGGTCTCTTTCAGAGAGGTAGGACCACCACGATAGTGAAGGGTAAGGTTTTTAGCTCTTAGCTATTGCTCTGACCTCTTGGCTTTTATTTCTGTATTGGCTCTGTGTTTCTTATTTAATAAGACAGTTGTTTACTTCTACATTTGGTGCCCAACATGACAAGAATCCATTAAAAACCACTTGGCTTGGCTTGTCGGCAGGTCTGGTTTCTGGCCTGGGTGGACCGACTCCCTAGCTTGGGCCCAGGTTGGCTTGGTTTCAGGCCCAAGCAGTTACACACAGCTGGAGCTACTTGCTTAAAGCCAGTGCTACAAACAACTCAGGCCTGCCCTGCCAAACAGGGCCCCTGCTGGTAAAGCCAACACACGTGGTCAGAGCTTAAGGAAGCTGGAGCCAAGGCTTGACTTGGCTCAAGCAGGAACATTTGACTGGATTTAAGCTTTTAGTCAGAACTTGTGGCTACTCTTTCTTGCTCTCTCTCTCTCTCTCTCTCTTCTCTCTCTCTCTCTCTCTCTCTCTCGCTCTCTCTCTGGTTTCACACCTTGGACACTAGGTGGCTGTTTTGAAATTTCCTCAGATTTCTACTGTTCTACACAGACTTGGTAAATCAAATAAGATATCAGATATTTTAAAGGAAAGTGTTTAAAATTTTTTTCCACATTTTAAAAAATGGGTTTTATGTGTACATTGGAAGAAAATTTGGCTTTGTTTGAAATTTTAGGCAGTCTGATAATGGAACAACTATATGAGAAGATTAATGTTGATCAAATTATGTACTTTATTACTTTTCTTATCCTCATTTTACTATTTAAAAAGATAGTCAATTTAATTGCCAGGATAAAAGTTTTAGAAAAAACTGTTAAACCTGTAAAAATGAATTATAAAGAAATTCAAATTCAGACAGAAGAAATGAACCATGAAGTTGTTTTAAGATTGGAACATAAGGTTACAAAAAGAAAGCCTGTTTTCATACAGTCACCCTTAATTTATCTGGTAACCGTATAGCAGTTGCCTAATCAAATGACTACACAAAATATTTGGGCACCAATTGAAATGCTAGATTTATGAAGGTTTAAGAAGGCAGTAGTATCTTATGGCATGCATTCCCCATATGTAAATCAAGTGTTAAACTCTTGGTCAACATATAGTAGGATTATACCACAGGACTGGCAGGAGCTGGCACAGGCTGGTTTGGAACCCAGTCAAAGGCTCCAGTGGCAAATGTGGTTCAAGGAGGAGGCTAAAAACATAGAAAAATAATAGAGGGATAAAGGAATACAAATCTTCCAGGATCAGCTTATTGGAGAAGGCTGGTATGCTTCAGTACAAACACAATGTTTATATGATGTCCAAACCCTAATTCTGTGCCAAACGGTAGCCTTGAGTGGATGGGACAGAGTTGAGGAACCAGGAAAAAAAACTGATTCATTTACAAAAGTTATACAGGGCCCAAAAGAATCTTTCACAGATTTTTTTTTTTTTTACAAAGACTGGCTTCAGCAGTAAAGAGAATGGTCCTGGATTCAGAAGCTAGTAAGATAATAATTGAATCTTTGGCCTTTAAAAATGCAAATGCAACATGCAAAAGAATAATCAGGCCATTAAAGGCAAGATCTGCACCTTTGGAAGATTGGATTAGAGACACGGTTAATGCTGACGCTCATGACCATGATGATATGTGGGTAGGAGAAACAATTTCAAAAAGTTTGAGAAATTTTAGAAATTTTGGATGTGGAAAGCAAGGACGTTTAAAAACGGGCTGTAAACAGGTCATTCCTAGAAACAATGTTTCTTCAAGAACAATGGCAACAAAATGCCCCTTCCTTCTGGAGTACCCAGAAGGTGTGGTAAGGGAAAACACTGGACCAATGAATGGAGATCAACAAAGGACAGACAGGGTAATCCTTTGCCTCAGTCTTCGGGAAACTCCCAGAGGGGCCTCATGCAGGCCCCCATAGCAAATCCAGTTCAAACTTTTCCTGCAGCTGTAGAGGAAACCCCTTCTCAGAGCAATAAAATAACCAAATGCCTATTGGAATAAATCATGCTGGTCAGGATAATGAAACAGAGAGAATAGAAAATTCAGGAGAAAACATAAAGAAATTTTTTGGCAAACTTCTATTAATGAACAAAGGCCAAAATTAACAATAGAAATAAATGGTGTTTTGTTGTCTGGTCTGGTAGACACAGGTGTGGATGTTACTATAATTGCACCAGAATTTTGGCATCCAACTTGGACTCTTCAGGAGGTAAACGTTCAACTATTAGGAATTGGGACGCTATCTCAAGTGAAACAGAGTGCAAGATAGCTCAAATGTATAGGTCCAGAAGGACAGAGAGGAAAATTAAAACCATATGTGGCTAACATAGCTATGAACCTGTGAGGTCAAGACTTGTTGCAACAATGGAATACTCAGATTAACATCCCTCCAATCTCAGAAACAAATCATAAACTAGCACATGTATCTGAGAGAAATATTAGAAGATGTTATTCTAATGAGTGGTCACCAGCCATCCATATCATACAAGAACAGGGCACAACAACTGATGATCTTCCAAAAACACCAATAGCTCTACTTTTAAAATGGTTAACAGAGAAGCCTGTATGGGTTCAGCAATGGTCTTTAACAACAGAGAAACTCCAGGCTTTAGAAGAGTTGGTAGAAGAACAGTTAAATGCTCAGCATATTGAAGAATCAACCAGCCCTTGGAATTCTCCTGTATTTGTTATTAAAAAGAAATCTGGTAAATGGAGAATGGTAACAGACCTTAGAGCAATTAACAAAATAATTCAGCCAATGGACTCCCTACAATCTGGAATTCCTTTGTCTACTGTGTTACCTAAAGGATGGCCTCTCATAGTTATTGATTTAAAAGACTGTTTCTTTTCAATAACCTTACAAGAAAAAGACAGAGAAAGATTTGCCTTCACGGTGCCTACTTACAATAATTCTCAACTAGTTAAAAGATTTCAATGGAGGGTCCTCCCACAGGGAATGGTGAATAGCCCAACTCTGTGCCAATATTTTGTACAACAGCCATTGGAACCGATACGTAAAAAATTTCCTAAATCTATAATTTATCATTATATGAATGATATTTTACTAGCTGACTCAAATGCAGATACTTTAGAAAGAATGTTTGAAGAATTAAAGAAAATTTTGCCTTCCTGGGGATTACAAATTGCTCCTGAAAAGATACAAAGAGGAGATTCTATTAATTATTCAGCATATAAAATAGAGCTACAAAATTAGACCCCAAAAGGTGCAAATTAGGAGAGATAGACTACAGACTCTTTATGACTTTCAAAGATTCTTTGGAGACATTTCTCATCTACGAACTATTGTTGGGGTAAAAAATGATAAACTGAATAATTTGTTCAAAATCTTAGAAGGTAACAAGGACTTAAATAGTCCAAGAGAATTATCACCTGAATCTGATAAAGAATTGGCTGTGGTAGAAAAGAAAGTACATCAAGGGCACCTGAATGATATTGATGAAAAGCTGGATTCCGTTTTGGTTATTTTACATTCTAGGCATTCTCCTACAGGAATATTTGTGCAGAGGGAAGATATTGTATTGGAATGGATATTTTTACCAAATAAACCAAATAAAAAATTAAAAACTTATGTGGAAAAAAATCTCTGACTTGATTTGGAAAGGAAAATTGAGACTTTGTCAATTAGCAGGAATAGACCCAGCAGAAATTGTTATACTTTTAACTAAAGAGGACATTTAAGAATTATGGACAGAAAGTAAACTTTGGTAGAGCTTGCAGTAATTTTTTGGGAGAAAATAACAGCAAATATCCCCAAAGCGATAGAATTGTTCTTGTAAAGAGAGCTGATTGGATCTTGCCTCGAATTGTATGGGAAAAACTCATATTTGGAGTTCGTACATTTTCTACAGATGCCAACAAACAAGGAAAGGCAGGTTACAAATCAAAAAATTTAAGTAAAGTGGTTCAAAGTCCTTATATTTCGGTTCAAAAATCAGAATTGTATGCTATTCTGTTGATATTAATGGTTTTTCACAACCTCTCAACATAGTAACTGACTCTCAGTATGCTGAAAGAGTAATATTACATATTGAGACTGCAGAATTTATCCCTGTTACTTCAGAATTAACTTCACTATTTATTCAATTGCAAGATACACTCAGAAAAAGGAGTCATCCTTTATATATAACTGATATCAGTTCCCATACTGGTCTTCCAGGCCCTCTAGCACAAGACAATGATGAGATTGATAAATTATTGATAGGAAACGTGCTGGAGGCCTCAGAATTTTATAAAAACCATCATATCAATAGTAAAGGTTTAAAAAAGGATTTTTCCATAATCTGGCAACAAGCCAAAGAAATAGTAAAGAAATGTCCTACTTGTTCCTTCTACAATCAAACACCATTACCAGCAGGATGTAACACTAAGGGTACTCAGAGGAATGAAATCTGGCAGATGGATGTGTTTCACTTTGCAGAATTTGGAAAATTGAAATATGTACACCACACCATTGATACTTATTCAGGATTTCAATGTGCAACTGCTTTGAGTTCTGAAAAAGCTGATTCTGTAATCACTCATTTGCTAGAAGTTATGGCCATCATGGGTATACTGGCACAAACCAAAACTGACAATGCTCCATCATATGTCTCTGTTAAAATGAAACAGTTTTTTGCTTATTACAATATAAAGCATATTACAAGTATACCACATAATCCTACAGGTCAAGCAGTTATAGAAAGATCAAACAGAACTCTAAAGGATATGCTAAATAAACAGAAAGGGGTAACAAAACCCCCCAGAAATAGACTGCATAATGCTCTATTAACTTTGAATTTTTTCAGTGCCAATGAGAAAGGAACAACAGCTGCAGAGAGACATTGGATATTAGAAAAAACTACAGAATTAAATCAGCCTATGTACTTTAAGGATGTGCTGACCTCAGAATGGAAACCAGGGTATGTGTTACATTGGGGACGAGGTTTTGCTTTTGTTTCTACAGGAGAAAATAAGCTGTGGGTACTATCAACATTGATAAAGTTCGATTTGAACAAGAGAGACCTCTTAATTAGAGGAGGTGATAGTTCATCAACCAGCATGAACATCCAATTTAAATTAACTTATACCAGTAACACATGCCTTTTCATTTAATCAGATAATAACTTGCCAAAAAGGAATATCCCAAAAATTAGTCTTGGGGAAAGGTTTTTGTTTTTGCTTTTAGGAGAATGAAGGTTAAGGAATCTGAAGAACACTGGACAAATGAGACAACTGTGGAAAATGGACAAATCATCTATCCCAGGAAACAGAGTGAAATTGCGTATGGGTATATTATCTAAAAAGTTTTATGTCTTCCTAAATGTTTGTTTCTGCTTTTCTCTAAAGATTTAACACTACTGGTCTTCTAATAGTCCCAGTTCAATTAAAATTTAAAGCTGACTTTGGAGTTGGAGAATGGCTCTCTCCTTCTTTAAACTCAAGCATGTTATTAAAAGGAAAATGCAAACTCCCTGTATCATGCCAGAATAAAAGAGTCATCTGCTATGGGACAGGAAAAAACCAAATTAATTACAGGACTATTCTATTACTAATCTCAACTCTTTGATTCTATTCTGATTCTTTAAACTTTTCTTAAAGTATGAATTTTATATCAAAATTTATAAGATTAATATATATATATATATACATTTTAAACTTTGTTAAGATATGAATGGTCATATAGTGTACTAACTAATTCTAGAAAGAAAAAAGGCTTCAATTAGCTGCATATATATGTCTTTGTGTTGGAGTCTCTTATCAGTTTTCTGCAGGAAATCACGGCCAGGCCTAACATCAACTGAAGTCTCCAGGAAGAAGATGGGGCCCCACAACAACAACAATTCCACGTGGGCAATAATAATATCTTTAAGCTGACAAACATCATCTACAGATCAGCTTTGAACTACAAAGTGCTCAGAGCAATTTTGAGAGGGCTAGTTGAGATGATCCTGTCTCAAAGACTACTTGAATAAGAACTTGAAATATATCCTGAACTTTGGCATTATACACAGAATGGACAACAAAGGATATAGCTACCTTTCCTAGAATTTGACAGTTAACCTAATTTTTTTTTCCAGGAAAAAGACACCTTCACCCATACCCAGTAAGAAGCAATTTCAAGAATACGACTCCCACATTCCCAAAGAGGTGGTGTGGGGTAGTTGGTTTTTTTGGTCTTTTTAATGGGTTTTAGATCTGGGATAATTTTCATTGTTTAGGGGGTTTGGTTACAAGTTATTGTCAAGGGTTTGGAAAGGGCTAAACAAAGGAGATTAGATTTAAGGTTCTTGTTTAAAAAAAGAAAAGAAAAAGACAATTACTAGTTTTGAATATTTTACATTGGATTTGATTGTACAGATTATATATATTGAAATTGATATTGTTAGAAAATGCTACATGTTAGCTGTTTGAAACCTGGGACTTATGCAGGGACACTTGGCTCATTCTGGGAGGAGGGGACTGGACCTGCCTGGACTGAGTCTACCAGGTTGATCTCAGTCCTCGAGGGAGGCTCTGCCCTGGAGGAGGTGGGAATGGGGGGTGGGTTGAGGAGAAGGGGAGGGGGGCGGGAAGGGGAGAACAAGGGAATCCATGGCTGTTACGTAGAACTGAATAGTATTGTAAAATAAAATAATAAAAAAAGAAAATGCTACATGTATATTTCTAATTGTACTTATACCGTTCATTTAACAATGTAATGCAATTTTCTGATCCTTGAATGTTATTATTACCAACTATTTGGATATAAAGAAATGAAAGTTAGTAGTTAAACATTATAATAGAACTTGTAGTCATATTAGGTATGTTTTCAAAATTGAGCAGATATATTTTAGATAGACAGGTCATCTTCAAACCCTTCAGAGATCTACAGAATATGGTATTTAAAATGTTTTAATAACTTAGAAAATTTTTCTTTTTTGTTATGACTATGAGACATGCCAGATCCTGGCAGTACCAATCTACTTCAGAGAGAATATTGGCATTGAAGAAACTGCATATGGCGTTAGCTTTCATTGTGACAAAAGTTAACCACTGGACAACAAAGTATCCTCGAATCAACTGCTGACAACAGAACAAAATGAACAGACAGGGCACGAAACAAAGGACTACTGATTCTTGCCAAAACAAGTGTGGTTATGGCTTTATCAAAAGGCATCTTCTGAGGCCAGGACAATATGGCAACTTCCCTGAATTGGCCTTTGCAATCCGGAAAAGGTGCAGTGCCCTTTTCTTTGAAGGCCGCTGAAGAGGCAGTGGGCTGATGGCTTCTGATGCGCAATAGAACAGCAGCTGAAACAGTTACTCTTAAAGAGTAACTAAGCTCACGCCTCTCAATCATAGACTGGCATTTAGTAGAAGTATAGGGAGAAGAACAGGAAAATTCTTTCCTCTGGCACTGAGAACTATGGTTAAAGTTGTGCATAGGCCAAAAGTTTCCATGGGAATCTTTACTGCTTATTTTTTGTCATGTTTGGTGGATGTTTTCTCTGATTTTTTCCCCCAGGATTTTGTATTTATTATGTCATAGTTGGAAAATCAAGGACAGACTTTTCTTACTTGTTTTTGTTAGAAGAGTTTTCTATACTATATTACTATATTCTACTTTATAATTTTCCTTCTTACCCAAAAATTTTTCAAATTTTTATAGATAGAAATTAAGAAAGAGATAAAAAGAAAGAAACCTAGATAGAGAGAGATATATTCGTTGCAGCCTCATTTTTCATTTGGACATCTTTCAACTATTTTACTTCACTTCCAAAAATAGAATACCCTCATCTTCATTATACTACAAACCAGGACATGTCCCGCTGCTTCTAATGGGTGTCTCAACCACAATTTTCCCAAGTCTCTGTTCCTTGGTATTAGTGAAATTATTAAGGCCACTCCACGTAGTTAAAAGGAAGATTTATTCAGTGAGTAACTTACAAATGAAGGGATACATAGGTCAGGGGGTCTGGGGAAGGTGTATTGCAGTCCAGTGGTGTTCTCTGGAGCTCTGCTCAGTCAACCTCCACCATCAAGGGTCCCAGAACAAAGAGATCGCTGGCCCATCCAGATCTCAGGTCTCCAGGTGCCTCCCTTGGCCCTGCCTCATAAGGGTGACATTTGCCAAAGCCTCAATGGGGGTTTGAACTTCCAGATCAAAGCTGGAATGGCTACCCACTATATCTCCCCCTTTTTGTCTAAATAAGAAGGTTCTAACCTAATACAAGACTATATACAAAGGAATGATTATCAAATATTGTCCAGGAATAATGAGGGATAATGACCTGGATAAGATGGAACTACAACCAATGCAAACAATATCAAGCAAGAAACACATACTAAAATCCAGAGAAGTATAGGGCATAGGTAAATGGCATGTTATAAAGCTCATTCCAAAAGGTGTCCTATCCTAAAGAACCTGAATCTAATGTTCTATCTAAGATTTTATATATAAAATCTTAATATATATATATATATATATATATATATATATATATATATATATATATAAAGTTGTAACTATAACTGCTAGTCTTCAATCCCATCAAAGACCTTTTTGTCTGGATCTGTCCAATGTTAATGGACTAGACATTGTTAATGTAATCTTGACAGTATATTGCATATACTTATTGAAGATAGTTTTTCTTGTATTAGTTATAAGCTTTCTTTAATTTTAGACAAAAAGAGAGGGGATGTGGTGGTATTGTGTTCCCCAAAATATTGTGTACCTTAATAAACAAAGTACCTGAGAAATGGTAGATGGATGCAAGCAACTTTTGGGAATCTTGCAAGAGTAGACCGAGACAGCTGGCAGCCTGGACAGTCACCTAATGATTCTCAGCATTGTTGGTGCATTCAAACCGGCTACAGGCCTAGAGTATCTGACAGACCATTTTCAGAAGCAGGAATTCTGAAAGACCATCTTACCCTGTCTTGACAGAGTACAGTGGTCGCTTTCCTTGTGCCCCGCTTGTCCAGAAAGGACAGCATTGCAGTCATACTGTCAGCAGTCGGGGTAAGGGCAGTTCTTTGCCCAGTAGGCCATTTTGTGCCAAGAAGACAAACTTCCAAATGGAAATGTCTTAGAAGCCCAACATTCTCTCAGGATCAAATTGGTGCAGCCAGGAGCAATTGTGTCTCACGTCAACAGAATTCTAAGTTATTTAAATGCCATATTCTCAGGTCTATGAAGTGTCTAAAGATTACCTGTCCATCTGACCTATATATCTGTAAATCTGGATAACCTAACTAACATAACTATAGAGATGACAAGCATAGGTGACTTTAAATCTATAAGTTTTATCTACCGAAATAACCTAAGGACTAAGGCTTCATGTAAACAAGGTAAACAATCTATAAGCAAATGTATGGTAAAGAACGATGACTTCAAAATTGTGACAATACACAAGATATTTATAACAGAGGTAGCAATATATAGTGCAATATACAATATGACAATAATCTTAAATATATATCAATATAGAATATTCTAAACAGAAGTAGAACATACATAAAGTATGACAGATATAAATTTACATTTGCATCAATATTCAAATATTTCAAATAAGAGTAGAAATATATGTACATTATAACAAATATACTTCTGTATTTGTATCAATATACAAATTATCTTAAACAGGAATATAAAAGTAGTTTACATTTGTATCAACATATAAGAATTCATAATAGTGCAAATTACAATGCAAATTATCTAAGGTTGCTACTTTACTAAATTTGTTTACTAGTATATCCAATAATCTACCATAATATCTTACACCTCTCCATTCCATTTCTACTTTTCTCTTTTATTTTTTTGGAGAATACTGAGTCTAATATTTTCTTCCACCCCAACCCTATAACCATCATCCATAACACTGAGAATTATGAAACCTAAGGGAGAAGGGGCATCGTTTTCTTAGAATTGCTTCCGTTGTTTAGGGGGTGATGGTATCTCTGTTAGGTACTGAGAGAAAGCTCTGATAGTTAAATCTCAGTTAGGCTAACTGTAGGTTCCACAGCAATTCTTAGAGTAATGGGTAAGATTGTCTGAAACTCTGTCAAGAAGTGTAGTATGATGATGATTACCATGGCATCATTCTGGATTGGGTAGAGTTGTTGTTGTTGGGGCCCCATCTTCCTTCTGGTGTCTTCAGAGATTGCTACTGGAAAAAGTTATTTGTTATCAAAATGGAAAGTTTGGATTAAAGAGGACGTAGAATGTAAGAATGGATTCTGAGAAATTAAAAGTAATCATGGAGAGAATTAGAATCTTGAAGACAATGTCCAATTTTATTGGTTTCCTTCTGTCCCACACCAGAGGGCTTTTCTGATAGGGACTGAAGACTCTCTCAACCTTGTCTTTCAGCAATATGCCTGGGTTTAGAGAAGGAGTGAGCCAATTCCATCTCCAAAACCAGCTTGGATTATACTTGAATTGGAACCACAACTTTTCTAGATTGATAGAGAGATAGATGTTAGGCAGTGAGATTTTACCGTGTGTAGATTGGTACCAATAGATTCTTTCTTTCCGCTGGAAACATCCAGATATCCAAGACCTTACGAATTCTGAAAGATGGGTATTTTCATTATCCTGGAAAGACAAAAACAGAACCCTACCCCAACCTTTTATTTTTAAATTTTTCTTACAACTTGTAGAGATGTCACATTGGTGGATGATCTTTTACTTCTCATCATCAAGGGGTTTTTCCTGTTCAAATCAAATTTTTATTAATTTTGTTGGTATCCATAGCTTTTCTTCTCCTGTAGAAACAAAAGCAAAACACCTTCCCCAATGTAGAACATATCCAGGTTTCCATTCTGAGGTCAGCACATCCTTGAAATAAACTGGTTGGTTTAGCTCAGGAGTTTTGTCTGTCATCCAATGTCTCTCCACAGCTGTTGTTCCCTTCTCATCAGCATTGAGAAAATTCAAGGTTAATAAAGCACTATGCAATCTGTTTCCAGGAGTCATTGTCACTTGTTGCTGTTTATTTAGCATATCCTTTAAAGTTCGATTGGTTCTTTCTATGACTGCTTGGCCTGTAGGATTGTGTGGTATACCTGTAACATGCTTTATATTGTAATAAGCAAAGAATTGTCTCATTTTATTGGAGACATATGCTGGGGCATTGTCTGTCTTAATTTGTACAGGTATGCCCATGATGGCCATAACTTCTAATAGGTGTGTAATCACAGAATCAGCCTTTTCAGAACTCATAGGAGTTGTCCACTGAAATCCTCAATAGGTTTCAATGGTATGATGTACATACTTTAATCTTCCAAATTCTGCAAAATGAAACACATCCATCTGCCAAATTTCACTTCTTTTTATATCTTTTGGATTGCTCCCTGAAGGTAATGGAGTTTGGTTATAGATGGAACAAGTAGGACATTTTCTCACAATATCCTTACCCTGTTGCCAAGTGATGGAGAAATCCTTCTTCAAACCTTTGCTGCTGTGGGATGTTCTGTATGTCCTGTGGGAGCCCTTCTTGGGTTCCTTGTGGCGTTACTCAGCAGGTCCGTATAGAGGATGATTAGGACTATGGGCCTGAGTGCAGGTGTTTGAGATGGTCTGCACTTGGTTGTGCTGGGGGATGGTCTGTATGTCAAGTTGTTCTGATTGATCAATAAATAAAACCTGATCGGCTGTGGCTAGGCAGGAAGGATAGGCGGGACTAACAGAGAGGAGAAATAAAAGGACAGAAAGGCAGAAGGACTGGCTGCAGCCGCCGCCATGACCAGAGACACTGCAGCAGCCGCCGCCATGACCAGCAGCATGTGAAGACGCCGATAAGCCACCAGCCACGAGGCAAGGAATAGATTTATAGAAATGGACTAATTTAAGCAATAAGAACAGTTAGCAAGAAGCCTGCCACGGCCATACAGTTTGTAAGCTATATAAGTCTCTGTGTTTACTTGGTTGGGTCTGAGCGGCTGTGGGACTGGCGGGTGACAAAGATTTGTCCTGACTGTGGGCAAGGCGGGAAAACTCAAGCTATAAATGGCGCTCAACGTGGGCTAAAGAAAAAAAGGAAAAAAAAGAGGGACTAAAGAAAAAGGACAAATGAACAGGGATAAAGGCCGGTGTTATGAAAAAAAAAAAATTAAAGACAAAGTCCTTAACCAAGAGGCGCTCCAATAAAGTGTGATCTGAGAAGAATCCTTGCGTGGTGGTAAAGAGGATTCAGAACTCAACACACGGAGCAGTGACGTCGGTAAGTTCTCCAGGAACGGTGATGTCGGTAAACGCCCCACAGTTCCTAATTCTCTCTCTCAAATGAGCGGCAGCCGCCGGTTTGAGTTACTGGTGGGTTCCTGGCATGTGTGCTTGACCTGCAGTATGGCGGGAATGAGGCCTCTGCAAGTGGCACATTAAGCTGCGTGGTGGATTTAGCCTTTGCTAGTTACAAAACAAAAAAGGTTTCTGGGCTACACGCTGCTTGGATAAAAGCACAGACCCACGATGGCTCCCAGAGCTGGTGGAAAACGTACCACCGCCGTGTTGGGAAGCTGAAGGGGGTGGAGCCAGCAGCCACAGAGCTGTATCAGGCTTAGAAGGCTACAG
Organism: Peromyscus leucopus; assembly: GCF_004664715.2. Lineage (NCBI taxonomy): Eukaryota > Metazoa > Chordata > Mammalia > Rodentia > Cricetidae > Peromyscus > Peromyscus leucopus. The sequence goes on from NC_051082.1 coordinate 30,317,780, forward strand.
TTTAAAGCAATAAGTTTGCAATAAGACAGATTCAGATGGAACAAGACTTTAAATGCTTTACAATGTGTGTAAAAATGTACATAGGCTTGGAAGAGAGAGGAAAAGGAACATAGACAGTTATATAAAGAAATAGAAAGTTTAAAAAAATAAAGTCTTTAAAGAGAAAGTAAAAGTAATATAAAAAATAAGCCATGTAAAGATGGATATCACACAGAGAGTTTGGATTATATTGTCTTTGGGATTTTAACTGCAGAAAAACATTTGATCGTAAAAGATGTTGAGTTAAACCAACATGTATATATTAAAGATATCTTGACTTTAAAATTTGGATATAAGGATGTGTTACTTTGGAAAGGAGACTCTGCTTTTGTTTTCACAGAAAGCCAGAGGCTATGGATTTGTTCCAGATTAAGATACATCAGGTTTGACCAGCCAAGACCACCTGAAAGGTCTCTGATGACACCATGGCCCAGATGATTCAACATCCAGAATTGTTTCAAGGCAACTGGCTCAGACGATACAGCCTCACGGACTACTCCATGATCCTTAAATATTCTTTGCGTCCCCATAAGATACAGCGCCCCCCCTCCAGCAGGAAGTAGTAAGAGAAGCTATGCCCAAATTCCCAAATATACTAAGCTGGCTTTAAAGATGTGTAAAAGTTAAAACCTTCCTTTTTTAAAAAAAGAAAAGGGGAAGTGCTGTGGGATGTTCTGTATGTCCTGTGGGAGCCCTTCTTGGGTTCCTTGTGGCGTTACCCAGCAGGTCCATATAGAGGATGATTAGGACCATGGGCCTGAGTGCAGGTGTTTGAGATGGTCTGCACTTGGTTGTGCTGGGGGATGGTCTGTATGTCAAGTTGTTCTGATTGATCAATAAATAAAACCTGATCGGCTGTGGCTAGGCAGGAAGGATAGGCGGGACTAACAGAGAGGAGAAATAAAAGGACAGAAAGGCAGAAGGACTGGCTGCAGCGCTGCAATGACCAGAGACACTGCAGTAGCCGCTGCCATGACCAGCAGCATGTGAAGATGCCGATAAGCCACCAGCCACGAGGCAAGGAATAGATTTATAGAAATGGACTAATTTAAGCAATAAGAACAGTTAGCAAGAAGCCTGCCACGGCCATACAGTTTGTAAGCTATATAAGTCTCTGTGTTTACTTGGGTGGGTCTGAGCGGCTGTGGGACTGGCGGGTGACAAAGATTTGTCCTGACTGTGGGCAAGGCGGGAAAACTCAAGCTATACTTTGTTATTTACATGATATGAAATTCTGAGGCTTCTAGCACATTACCTATTAGCAACTGATCAGTCTCATCATTACCTTATGCTAGAGGTCCTGGCAGACCTGTATGGGATCTGATATGTGTTTTATATATATAGGATGCTCCCATTTTCTGATGATTTCCTGCAATTGTATGAATAATGGAGTTAATTATGTATCACCAGGAATAAATTCAGCAGTTTCAATATGTAAAACAACTCTCTCTGCATATTGAGAGTCAGTGACTATATTGAGGGGTTCTGTGAAGTCCATCAGTACCATAAGAATGGCATACAGTTCTGCCTTTTGTACAGAGCTGTAAGGACTTTGTACCACTTTACTTAAGTCTCCTGATTTATATCCTCCTTTCCCTGATTTATTTGCATCAATATAGAATGTGAGGACTCCAGAAATTGGCTTTTGTCGTACAATGTGAGGAAGGACCCATTCAGTCTTCTTTATGAATTCTATTCTCTTGCTTTTGGGATAGTGGTTGTTAATCTCTCCCAAAAAGTTACTGCAAGTTCTCTGCCAGTATTCATTATCTTTCCATAGTGATGAAATGTCCTCATTAGTTAAAGGTACTACAATTTCTGCTGGGTTCATTCCTGTCAACTGACGAAGTCTTAATTTACCTTTTTATATCAAATCAGAGAACTTTTCTATATAAGTCTTTAATTTCTTATTTGGTTTACGTGGTAGGAATATCCATTCCAATATAATATCTTCCCTCTGCATCAGAATACTTGTGGGAGAATGTCTGGAGGGGAATATGACAAGAATGCATTTAAGTTCTGGATCCACACAATCCACGTGTGCTTCTTGAATTGTCTTTTATACTAGAGCCAATTCCGTCTCAGCTTTGGCTCATAGTCCTCTTGGACTATTTAATTCTTTGTCCCTTTCTAGAGTATTAGCCAAATTTTGTAGTCCATCTTTGGGTATTCCCATGATACCCAGTAAGTTGGAAATGCTTTTTAATAACTTTTAAAAATCATTAAGAGTCTTCAGTTGATCTCTCCTTAGTTGTAACTTTTCGAGTCTAATTTTTGTAGCTCTATCTTGTATCCTAAGTAATTAATAGAATCTCCTCTTTGTATTTTTTCAGGAGCATTTTGCTGTCCCAACTAGGCAAAACTTTTTTTACTTCTTCAAACATGCTTTCTAATGTATCTAACTTTGGATCAGCTAATAGGATATCATCCAGATAATGATAAATTATGGATTGTTGAAACTTTACATGAATTATCTCCAATGGTTTCTGCGCAAAGTATTGGAACAGAGAAGGGCTGTTTAACATTCCTTGTGGAATTGATATCTCTTGACTGGTTGAGAATTGTTATAATTAGTACTGTGAAGGCAAATTTTTCTCTATCATTTTCTTGTAAGGGTATGGTAAAGAAACAGTCTTTTAAGTCAATAACTATTATAGGCCATTCTTTGGGTAGCAGAGAGGGCAGGGGCATCCCAGTCTGTAGGGATCCCATCAGCTGAATTACTTTATTAATAGCTCTCAGATCTGTCAGCATTCTCCAATTACCAGATTTTTTAAATAACAAATACAGGAGAATTCCAAGGGCTGGTAGTTTCTTCAATGTGTTGAGCATTTAACTGCTCTTGAACCAGCTGTTCTAAAGCTTGTAGCTTCTCTTTTGTCAAGGGCCATTGTCCAACCCAGACAGGTTTATTAGTTAGCCATTTTAAAGGTAAGGCAGTTGGTACTTCTGATAGTTCAGCAGCAGTTGTGCTCTGTTTGTATACAGCCTGAATGGTTGGTGACTGTTTTTTATAGCATGTTATGATATTATTCCTAGAAACATGCGTTGGTCTGTATTCCTTTTCTGAGAGTGTAGGAATTTTAATCTGGGTATTCCACTGTTGTCACAGATCTCAGCCCCAAAGATTTACTGCTACATTTGCTACATATGGCTTCAGCCTTCCTCTCTGTCTTTCTGGCCCTATGCATTCAACCCATCTTGAAATCTGTTTTACATGAGATAGGGTGCCAATCCCTAAAAGTTAGACATCTACCTCTTGAAGAGGCCAATTTTGATGTCATATCTATTTTTGATCTGCAGTCACTGGTCCAATATCGGCCTTTGCCACACCTTTTACATAATCCAGGAGGTGGTTGGGGTCTCCTGTTTAGGCTATTCCTTGAAGGAGTATTACTTCTAGGAGTACCCCATGTACAGTTTTTACTTATATGACCTGGTGTACCACATTTAAAACACTTGGTACCACGGGGCTTTCTTTCACCTCTGGGATTTGTCTCTCCTATCCAAGCCTCATTACTGTAGTTAAGAGACTCAACACCATTAGTATACTGAATCCATTCTTCCAAAGGAGCTGATCTGATCTTTAATGATGTAAGTATTCTTCTGCATTCTGCATTAGCATTGTTGAACACCAAGGACTCAGTTAATACTTTTCTTAATTCTTTATCTGATACAGCTTTGTTATAGCTGTGTTCAACCTTTGTAAAAAATTAGTGAAGGGTTCATGGGTCCCTGAAATATCTTTGTGTATACCATGCTTAGTTTTCCAGGTTCTGGAATTTTTCCCAAGCATCTGTTGTATGGCATGGAGATATTGTATGCTCATCATATGTAGCTTGTACATTCCTGTTAGTGAAACATCCCTCACCAAATATTTGATCTTGGGAGATCACAGAACCTCTAAATTTACCTTGTTGTTCTCAAGTTTTTGCCTCTTCTCTCAACCAGGTTTTCTACTGTAACTGCTGGCTATATTCTAGAACAGCTGAAATTAACTGATGCCAGTCATCTGAAATGATTCTATGTGAGGTAGACTGTAGCAGAGTTTTCCTGCCTTGCCCACAGTCAGGACAAATCTTTGTCACCCGCCAGTCCCACAGCTGCTCAGACCCAACTGAGTAAACACAGAGACTTATATTGCTTACAAACTGTATGACGGTGGCAGGCTTCTTGCTAACTGTTCTTATAGCTTAAATTAATCCATTTCCAGCTGGGTGTTGGTGGCGCACGCCTTTAATCCCAGCACTTGGGAGGCAGAGCCAGGCGGATCTCTGTGAGTTCGAGGCCAACCTGGGCTACCAAGTGAGCTCCAGGAAAGGCGCAAAGCTACGCAGAGAAACCCTGTCTCAAAAAAACAAAACAAAACAAAAAAACAAACAAACAAACAAACAAAAAATTAATCCATTTACATAAATCTATACCTTGCCACGTGGCTCATGGCTTACCAGCATCTTCACATGCTGCTTGTCCTGGCGGTGGCTGGCAGTGACTCCTTCTGCCTTCCTGTTCTTTCTTTTCTCCTCTCTGTTAGTCCTGCCTATACTTCTTGCCTAGTCACTGGCCAATCAGTGCTTTATTTATTGACCAATCAGAGCAACACATTTGCCATACAAAACATCCCACAGCAATAGATCATGAATTTAACATCTGTTTAACATATGTGGAGTGTATCCCATATGTAACTACTGCTTCCTTTATATTTTTAAAGTCCCTTGTTGAAATTGGTTATAATGTATATGTATTATATGGCTCGGTGTGTGTGTCATCTGCTGACTTCTTGTGGATGATAATAGGATAAGCCATTGTATGAGAGCCATTTGGAGATGTTACAACCTCTATGGTATTGCCCTTCTGCTTATTAGGTCCCTTGTCGTGTTTAATGAGAGTTTCTTCTAGGACTTGCAAATGAGCACCTAGTGTCTGTTCTAGGGAGTGAACCTCCTCTCTTGCAAGGGACTCCAGATTTCTCATGGAATCATAGAAGTTTTTATGTTCCTCAGAATCACATGATTCCATGGACCTGATCTTATCCATTAATGATAATCTTTCTTCTTTATATAGTGTCTGGAGAGATAGTGTTCTGTCCATTAAATTTATTTCATTCATTTCACATTTATTATCAATAAGATCAATTTTTGGTACAAACCTGTTTTGTAAATCCTAATCAGCAGATTCCAGAGAAAGAATCTTTTTCTGTAAACCTTCATTGCTATCTTTTAAAGCAGATTCCAGAAAGAGAATCTTTTTCTGTAAGCTTTCATTGCTATCTTTCAAAGCCTGTATCAGTCCCAATAGTGACTCATATTTGTTCTTGTTATTAAACCAGTGTTTGATCACTGTGTGAATTATTACAATGAATGTCAAAATGGTACAGGCCAGACATGCCTTAGGAAGGCCGTATATTTCCAGGAAGATGTCATTCATCATACAGGCAAAAAGGTTTTTAAATTCTTGTGAGGTAATGTTGTCAGCCATATTACAAGAATTACTCAAAATTTGTTAGTCAATTTTAAGGTGTAAAATTATCAAGTACTTTTACTTGAAATAATATGCTTGTTTGCCTCGTGTACCTTTCGTGGTTTTGTGGGGTGTAGTTGCACTTTTCCGCCAGCAGGTGGCGTTGGTACAGCTCCAAAGCAGGGCCTGCTGGTGACCTCAGCTGACTGCACCTAGCAGGAATCCAGATGGCTGGAGATGGAGCTGGCACTCAGGGAGCAGGGGAATGCCTCACAGTGGTTTTTTTGCTGGTCTCGGGGCTAAGCTAGGGAACTGAGACCAGACTGCTCCCTTTTTCGGGAATGGAACCATCTATGCGTTCCCTGGTTATATGGAACTTTGCAGGTGGGTTTAGGTACCTGCCAGCTGGGGAGGAGGCTGAGGGTGGGAGCCACCCAGGCCTTTGGAATTTGCCCCACGTGAGTGCCAAAAATTGGTGAAATTATTAAGGCCACTACACATAGTTAAAAGGAAGATTTATTTAGTGGGTAACTTACAAATGAAGGGATAGGTAGGTCATGGGCCTGGGGAAGGTGTATTGCAGTCCAGCGGTGTTCTCTGGAGCTCTGCTCAGTCAAACCTCCACCATCAAGGGTCCAGGAACAGAGAGAGCACTGGCCCATCCAGATCTCGGGTCTCCAGGTGCCTCCCTTGGCCCTGCCTTGTAGGTGTGACAGTTGCCGAAGCCTCAATGGGAATTGGAACTTCCAGATCGAAGCTGGAATGGCTACCCACTACACCCTGGTCTTGGTACCATCTGTGGTGGACCCACTCTTCCTTTTGTATCCTGGGACTATTGACGGGGAAGAAGTGAGAAATATTTAAATAGAAGGATAGAGGGGAGAGAGACAGAAAGAAGCACAGAATAGTTCAGGAGGGCCTAGAGTTTTATCCATGAGACCTTTCTATCTCTTCTAAAGGGCTTTTTAAAGGAATGCCAAGACCCAGTGACTACCAAGAGCCCCTTGGCATTCCTTTAAAAAGCCCTTTAGAACAAAAGAACTCCCCCTAGTACAGCTGAATGAAGACCCTTCCAAATACCTGGAAACCATATATGTGGTCAATTCAACCCCTTATATAGCTCTTCTGGGTACAGGAAGGTAAGATCACACTAGAAAAACTCTGTGGGCACCCAGATGCTGCTATGAAAATAGTTGAGTAAGTGTCCTTGTGGTATGATTGAGCATCCCTTGGGTATATGTCCAAGAGTGGTATCTTAGGTTTTGAGGTAGAGTGATCCTAAATTTTCTGAGAAGTTGCATACTGGTTTCAAAAGTTGCTGTAAAATTTGTACTCTCACCAGCAGTGAAAGAGTATTGCCCTTGCTCTAGATACTCTCCAACATTAGCTGTCATTGGTGTTTTTGATCTTAGCCATTTTGACAGGTGTAAGATGGTATCTCAGAGTCCCTATGGTTTGCATTTCCCTGAGGACTAAGGATGTGAACAATTTCTTAAATGTCTTTCTGCCATTTGAGATTCTCTGTTGAGAATTCTCTGTTTAGATTCATAGCCCATCTTTTAAATAGATTGTTTGGTATTTCTGAGGTGTAGTTTCTTGAGTTCTTTATGTGTTTTGGAGACCAGTCCTCTGTTCAGATGAGGGGTTGGTGAAGATCTTTTTACATTCTTTAGGCTGTCTTAATTACTGTGTCTTTTGCCTTACAGAGGCTTCTCAGTTTCAGGATGTCTCATTTATTAATTGTTGCTTTCAGTGTCTGTGTTACTGGTGATATTTAAGAAGTGGACTCTTGTGCCAATGCATTCTAGAGACTACTTCTATTTATCCTCTGTGAGGTTCAGTATAGCTGGATTTACATTGAGGTCTTTGATCCACTTTGATTTGAGTTTTGCATGGTGATAGATATGGATCTATTTGCATTCTTTTACATGTTGACATATGGTTATGCCTGCAATATTTGTTGAAGATGCATTCTTTTTTCCATTTTACAGGTTTGGCTTATTTAAAATAAAAAATCATGTGTTCATAGGTGTGTGGTTTAATGTCAGGATCTTCAATTCGATTCCATTGGTTCACATGTCAGGTTTTATGCCAACATCAAACTGTTTTTTTTTATTACTATAGCTCTATAGTGGTGCTTGAAGTCAGGAATGGCGATACCTCCTGATGTTGCTTTGTTGCAAAGGATCTTTTTAGCTATCCTAGGTTTAATTTTTCCATATGAAGTTGAGTATTTGTCTTTCAAACTCTGTGAAGAATTGTCTTGGGATTTGATGGGAATTGCATTGAAGGTGTAGATTCCTTTTGGTAAGATTACCATTTTTAGTATGTTGGTTCTACATATCCATGAGCATGGGAGACCTTTCCATTTTCTGGTTTCTTCTTTGATTTTTTTCTTCAAGGACTTAAAGTTCTTGTCATACAGGTCTTTCACTTGATTGGTAAGGGTTACCCCAAGTTATATTATATTATTTTTTGCTATCAAAATTGGTGATGTTCATTTCTCAGCCAATTTTCTTTCAATATAGGAGGGCTACAGATTTTCTTGAGTTAGTCTTATATGCCACCACATTACTGAAGATGTTTATCAGTTGTAGAAGTTCCATGTTAGAATTTTTGGAGTCAATAATATAGACTATCCAATCATCTGCAAACAGCAAAAGTTTGAATTCTTTCTTTCCTATTTGTATCCTCTTGATCTACTTTTGGTGTTTTATTGCTCTAGGTAGAATATCAAGTGCTATATTATATAGATATGGAGAGAGTAGAAAGCCTTGTCTTATTCCTGTTTTTGGTGGAATCACTTTGAATTTCTCTCCATTTAATTTGATGTTGGCTGGCATCTTGCTGTAAATTGCCTTTATTATATTAGGTATATTCCTTATCTCTTCAAGACCATTATCATGAAGAGGTGTTGGATTTTCTGAAAGACTTTCTCAGGATCTAATGAAATGATCATGTAGTGTTTTTCTTTTAGTTTGTTTACATGATGAATTACATTTAAAGATTTTCATATGTTGAAACACTCCTACATCTCTGGGATGAAGCCTACTGGATCATGGTAGATGATTTTTTGATGTGTTCTTACATTTGGTTTGCCAGTATTTTACTGAGTATTTTTGCTCCCTGAGACACAGACTCTGCCAGCTCTGATTGGACCAAGAGGTGCATCACTGTTCTCCTAGCTGATCACCCAGCCTGTAGGCATTAGGGCCAGGGGCACAACCCTTACCTCCATATTCCCACCAATTGCAACCCCAGTTGCAAGCCAGCAGGCAAATCTCCTCCATGAAGAACTGACAACCCCCATTGAACCCTGTACCCTATAAGGCCCAATCCACTCCCAAACCCACCTATCCCCCAAGACTATACATATTGCTACAGCTGCTGTTTGAGACATAGGGTCACACAGCTCTGTTTGGACAAGGATGTGAGTTATCTTTCTCCTATCCAATCACCACTTCCTCTAGGCCATAGGCCCAGGTACACAATCAGTGCCCCATAAACCTATCTATTGCAGCCTCAGTTGCAGGAAGCAGGCAAGAATCCTGAGGACAGGCCTTCCCACACCACACACCCATTAGACACTTCAACTTACACTCTGTCCCCCAAATACACCCATCCACCCAAGACCATAGCAGCTTACTAAGACACAAATGCTGCCAGGCTGATTGGATCAAGAGTGGCTCCATGAGACACAGACACCATTTGCACTGACAGAAGTGATGGGTAGATGCAAGTGCAATAATACATTTAGCAATACAAAGATTAATATGGTACCACCAGAACCTAGTGGTTCTAGTACAACAAGACCTGAACAACCCAGTGTAAAAGTGTCAGAAGAAAATTACGTTTAAATGACTTTATGAAGATGATAGATACATTTAAAGAGTAAATGAAAAAAAAAATTCCCTTAAAGAAATTGAGGAGAAGACAAGAAAAAATTGAAAGAAATGAATAAGTCTCTTAAAGAATGTCAAGAAAACCAGTATAAAACAATCAAACAGGTGAAGGAAACAGTTCAATCTTGAAAACTAAAGTAGAGGCAACAAAGAAGACATAAACTGAGGGAATGCTGGAAATGGAAAAAAATCTGAGTAAATGAACAGGAACTACAGTACAAGCATAACCAATAGAATATAAGAGATGGAACAGAGAATCTTTGGCATTGAAGATACAATAGAGGAAATGTATTTCTCTGTAAAGAAATCATTAAAGCCAACAAAGTTATAACACAAAATGTCCAGAAAATCTGTGAGTCTATGAAAAGAACAAACCTAAGACCAATTATGTTTTTATGTCATCTTTACCTTTTCTTTATATTTATGAAAATATCTCTTTTTCTTACATGACATATCCTAAATACAGTTTTCCCACTGTATTCTTTTCTATGTTCTCTCTCAATATTCTCCATGTTTGAATCAATTTTATCTCTCAGTAGAAAACAATCAGGTTTGTAAGGGAAACATGTAGAATATAATAAAAGATAGTATATGAACAATTCCTTAAATGTCTTTCAACCATTTGAGTTTCCCCTGTTGAGAATTCTCTGTTTAGTTCTAAAGCCCATTTCTCAATTGGACTGTTGGTCGTTTTGATGTATAATTTCTTGAGTTCCTTATATATTCTTGATATCAGTCCTCTGTCAGATGTGGGGTTGGTGAAGATCTTTCCCATTCTGTAGGCTGTTGCTTTGCCTTGTTGACCGTATCCTTTGCTCTACAAAAGCTTCTCAGTTTCAAGAGGTCCCATTGATTGATTGTTTCTCTCAGTGTCTGTGCTACTGGTGTTATATTTAGGAAGTCATCTCCTATGCCAATGCGTTCAAGACTACTTCCTACTTTCTCTTCTAGCAGGTTCAGAGTAGCTGGATTTATGTTGAGGTCCTTGATCCACTTGGACTTAAGTTTTGTGCAAGGTGACAGATATGGATCTATTTGCAGCCTTCTACACGTTGATATCCACTTATGCCAGCACCATTTGTTGAAGATGCTTTCTTTTTCCATTGTACACTTTTGGCTTCTTTGTCAAAAATTATATGTCCATAGGTGTGTGGGTTAATGTCAGGGTCTTCAATTCGATTCCATTGGTCCACATGTCGGTTTTTATGCCAATACCAAGCTGTTTTTATTACTGTAGCTCTATAGTAGAGCTTGAAGTCAGGGATTGTGATGCCTCCAGAAGTTGTTTTATTGTACAGGATTCTTTTGGCTATCCTGGGTTTTTTGTTTTTCCATATGAAGTTGAGTATTATTCTTTCAAGGTCTGTGAAGAATTGTGTTGGTATTTTGATGGGGATTGCATAGATGCCCTTCAACTGAAGAATGGATAAATAAATTGTGGCACATAAACACAATGGGATACTACTCAGCAGAGAAAAACAATGACATCATGAGGTTTGCAGGCAAATGGATGGATCTAGAAAAAATCATCCTGAGTGAGGTAACCAGACTCAGAAAGACAAATATGGTATGTACTCACTCATAGGAGGATGCTAGATGTGGAACAAGGATGACTGGACTGCTACTCATCACCAGTGAGGCTACCTGGAAAACGAGACCCCAAGAAAGACACAGAGAAATGGCTGAGATCTACATGAACAGCCTGGACATGAGTGGGAGCAATGAAGGGTGAGGGTCGAGGGAAAGAGAGTGGGAGATCCTAGCTGGATCAAGAAAAGAGAGGGAGAACAAGGAATAGGAGACCATGGTAAATGAAGACCACATGAGAAAAGGAACAAAGAGCTAAAGAGGCCCACAGAAATCCACAAAGATGCCCCCACAAAAGACTGCTGGCAATAGTCGAGAGACAGCCGGGACTGACCTACTCTGGTGATGGGATGGCCAAACACCCTAATAGGTGTGCCATAAACCCCATTCAAGGACTGAGGAATCTGGATGCAGACATCCACAGCTAGGCCCCGGGTGGAGCGCTGGGAGTCTAATTAGTGAGAAAGAGGAGGGTTTATATGAGCGAGAATTGTTGAAACCAAGGTTGGATAAAGCACAGGGACAAATAACCAAATGAATGGAAACACATGAACTATGAACCAAAGGCTGAAGGGCCCCCACATGGATCAGGCCCTCTGAATAGGTGAGACAGTCGATAGGCTTGATCTGTTTGGCAGGCATCTAGGCAGTGGTACCAGGTCCTGGGCTCGTTGCATGAGTTAGCTGTTTGAAACCTGGGACTTATGCAGGGATGCTTGGCTCAATCTGGGAGGAGGGGACTGGACCTGCCTGGACTGAGTCTATCAGGTCGATCCCAGTCCTTGGGGGAGACCTTGATCCGGAGGGGGTGGAAATGGGGGGTGGGCTGGGGGAAGGGGAGGGGGGCAGGAAGGGAGAGAACAAGGTAATCTGTGGCTATTATGTAGAACTGAATAGTATTGTAAAATAAAAAAATAAAAAAAAGATAGTATATGAAACAAAAACTAACATATCAGAATAGGGCAAACCTACCATTGATGAGGAAAATTCCCAAGCAAGTACATGAGAAACAGATATAGCCACAGAAACCCACAGGTTCACACGCTCAGGAACCGCATAAAACCACTAATCTAGAAACTGCAATACATATATAAAATACATAATATATAATAAAAGAGAAAAAAATGAAACACTCTGAAAGGACATTATGATACAAGGAATTTCCAAAGATACCATTGAATTTGTATTCTCTTTGCAATGTAGTGCTAGTTTTGCATCCTATACTTAAGTTTTTATTGCCTTAGTGAGACTCTCTTAGAGAAAATTGGACTTTCATTTGTGATTGCAGAACAGTTGGAAATAGCTACTGGATTAGGAATGGAAGAATGTGAACACTTCCAATTTCAGGCTCTGTGGACACAGTTATTAAGAACCATTGCAGGCTTTGTGTATGTTGTCTCAGTCTCTGTGAGGGCATATGTGCAACTATCTTGTTGATGTAGTGTGTCTTGTTCTATTGGTGTCCTCTATTGCTTCTGCATCCAACACCTTTTCTGCCTCATCTGCCACAGTGTTCCTTGGGTACTGACGGGAGGGATTAAAAGGAGGCACACAATTTAGGGCATAGAATACCAAGGTCTATCATTCTCGGCATAATGTCTGTCTGTGGGTCTGTATATTGGCTCTCATTTGCTGCAGGTGTTATCTTCTTTAATAATAGTTGAGGAAGGCAATGATATAATCCAGAATACTATTAGGAGTTACTTCATTGCTATGTTCCTTTACTAGAACTGTTGTATTTGGTTTTACCCTAGGCCCTTGTGCTGTCTAGCTTCAGGTTCTATGAAGCAAAAAAAAAAAAAAAAAGCGTCAGGTATGTTTTCCATTTCATGGAGTGTACCAGAAGTCAAATCAGATGATTGTTGATTTGTTAGTCCCCCAAGATCATGCCCCTATTACAGTATCTTATGTTGTAGGCTTTTCACCTGTGTGTGAATATATGTTTGCTTGTGTGTGTGTGTGTGTGTGTGTGTGTCTACATTGCCATGTATTCTACATACTTTGTTTAATTTTTCTTTGTTTGTTTGTTTTTTTGGTTGAATTTTTACCTGTTTGTTTTCTATATAGAGAGTAAAAGAAGTCATTAAGTTAAATGGTTGGCATTTAAGAAGGATCTGGGAGGGGATTAAGGAGGATAAACAATGATCACAAATTATTGTACAGAAATGAATTTTTAAAAATCAACCTTATTAACTCATTCTCAAAAACAGAATCTGACTTGTTTTTAATTATATTATAGTAATATACATAATTACTCTCTACCTTATTCTTGAAAGTTTACAACTTGTGAATTATAAAATGACTGATTACAACAAATAACAAGATACAAGGCAAACAGCACATAATGTCTTAGACATTTATGCAAATGTACATTTCACAAGAAATAAGAAGAGCCAGAAATGTTATTCCCAAAGAATTACATATCTTATATGAAATGTTGATAAAATATGAAAAATGGGTACTCCATAAAGATGCAGGATTTACATAAAACACAGTTTCAGATGAAAGAACATAGAGCAATTTATCAAAGCAATAATTATTAGTGAGTACACGAACCATTTGTATATCTATAGTCAAAGATAGACATAACCATAGGCTTTACAGAAGTAGTGTCATGGAATTGACTGGGTAATTATCTGATTAACTGATATCTGATTTGAGCTAAAATAAAGAAATGAAATTTCTTCATTCTGCTATAATATGCAGCACATTGTGTCATTATTTTGTCAAATAATATCTACATGTCCAAATTGTATTCACTTTTTAAATGTGCCTCCCGTAGCAAAATCATGCATATAATGTAAGCACAATGAATCCTGGGAACATAAAAAGGGCATCAAAACACATGGATACATATGAAAATGTTTGGGGATGTAAGGGCAAATTTCCACAATGCTGAAGAAGTGAAGAATACATTTGTGTCCCATTCATATTTCTTTAATAATATTTGAGACAGATTATTAATTTTTATAGAAATAAACTTTTTAATTTAGAGAAATATGTAGAAAATATTAGAAGATGAGAGAATAAGGGTGGAGTTCATCAATAAATGAAAGCATTTCATACAAAATCTTAATTGCTATATGATCTCTGACAATTGGATTTGTGCTAAACAGGCTTGAAGACTTCTGTGTAATTAAGAAATCATAAACTAAGCTGTAAGTTTGGCTTTCCCTTTTAAGGTGCTTTGTTTTGGACATGATAAAGCACATTCCTCTTTGGTCTCAACAAAATAATATAGCACTTGGGGAGAAAGATACAACCTAGGATGCCTGCACTGGAAGCTAAGATGGAAAAGATTTCCACAGCCACCATGAGTTTCCCCTTGGTGCTGTGGTAGACAGGGAGGAACGTGACCCACACACTAAAGAACACCAGCATGCTGAAAGTGATGAACTTGGCTTCATTGAATGTGTCAGGCAAGTTCCTGGACAGGTAAGCCATAGTATAGCTCCCTAGTGCCATGGAGCAGAGGTAAGCCAGGACAGAATGGAAGGCAATACTGGAGCCTTTGTTGCATATAATAAGTATGTGTCCATGTTCAGAGTAAGCATCTGAGTCAATAAAGGGAGGAGAGGTGCTCATCCAAATTCCACAGAGCACAAGTTGGATAAGGGTGCAGACAGGAATGATGAAGTTAGGAGCCCTTGATATCATTATCCACCTTATCAGTCTCCCTGGAAATGTGATCTTGAAAGCCAGAACCACAGTAATAGTTTTGGCCAAGACTGTGGAGAGAGCCACAGTAAAAAGGACTCCAAATGAGCTCTGCTGCAGGATACAGGTGGCTGTGTTGGGATGGCCAATGAAGAGCAATGGACAGAGAAAACAGAAGGTCAGAGTGATGAGCAGGATATAAGTGAGAGCCTGGTTGTTGGCCTTGACAATGGGAGTGTGGTGGTACTTCACAAAGACACCCAAAACACCAGCTGTTAATGCAAAGAAGCCCAGAGACAAGCAGGTGAGTGCCTCTCCCAAAGGGTCTTCATAGGACAGAAATGTTTCTGCTTTCTGGAGGCAGTGGATCTTCTCTGTGTTTGCATAATGACTTTCTGGACACCTCACACAATGATCCATATCTATAAGGAGTTAAAGTTATTTCGAGCCTCGTTCTGTTTCCCCTTTTATCTCAAGCCACTTCCCAGCACCATTTGTCTGCCATTTGCCCACACTTCCTGTGTGGTTCAAGACTCAAGTAAATCAGTCCTCTATAGTGAAAATTCCCAAATGCTCTCTAATCAATCATTCCAGGTTGATACTGCCTATCTTCTTTGTTGCACATAAAGTGAACAAGTCTATCTTTTATATTGCTATACTTAAATATATTTCAATTAAGTGATAAAATGCATTTTTATTCATATAGTCATGTTATTGAATTAAGTTACATAAGCCTAACTTGATCATAGGATCACTGAAATTTCTTTTTTGTAATGTTGCTCTCAGCCATCAGACTCAAATTTAGCAATTTCCCATGTGTTTATTGAATACTCCAGTGTGTTCATTCTCTGGCAGTGCTTGTGGAATGAGAATTATTAGATTCTTGAAACCTGAAAGAACTTCCTGTGTGAACCTGTTTAATCACTTCTAGAGAGAAAAGATCTATTTCACAAATAGATATAAATCTCAAATTGGTCTTAGTTGGTCATGGAATAGTGTTTTGATACTTTATCATACATAACTTGTGAGTTTCATCTTAAATTCAAAAGGTATAAATATCACTATATTTACTACATATTTACATTAAGAATATTTCTATTTCATTTTTTTTTTGGTTTTGTGAGACAGGGTTTCTCTGTGGAGCTTTGGAGCCTGTCATGGAACTCAATCTGTAGCCCAAGCTAGCCTTAAACTCACAGTCCTGCTCTGCCTCCTGAGTGCTGGGATTAAAGGTGTGCACCACCATTGCCTGGCTCCTTATATTTCTATTAAAATTGTTCAATATTTTTGCAATTTGGATTTTGTAATTGATTAGAGTCTATTGATTTTATTATTTTCTATTACCTCATAGACCTTTTATTCTCTTATCATCATTTAATTTGTTAATTCTTCAGATGTGCCTTCCTTCTACTCTCTCACTCTTAAGGTACTCTGCTTTTTCTATATCCTATGTGCTGACATCTATCCATTTCTAACTGAGCATGAATGATTTATAAGCAAAACCATATGTCTTCTTTAGTAAATGCACAGGGTATAAAAGTCATAAGAAATATTCATAAATTTAAAATAATATTTTAAAAGATAGATTTGCCCCATTATATAGGTTTTAAAGTACAGGATTCACAGTTTTGAAATATTTAGCACTTATGTTTTAGTACTTTTTCTTTCTTACTAAAAGTGTCTCGTTAAACTGCAGTCATGCATAACCTGATATTGATGTTTCGATTTTCTTCCAATGAATATAACTAACGTGCATGAATAAACTTGCTCCAAGGTAGACAAAGCCTGTATGCACATTAAGTTTTTGATAGGACTGTACAGTCAGTCTCGATATGCATACTTTAAAATTAGGTAAATTAAAGTCACCAAAAAGTATGAATGTTTTTAAACTTCATGAATTAATACAAAAACATCTAGTGTTACAGAAATCCATTATGTCATTCAAAAATTCCAGCTATTATACCAATCAACTCATTTGATATAAATGATAAAGTTGAGAAATCCTCTTTGTGGTTCTCTCCATAGTAAACATTTTGAGTATATGTGCTCCTTATATTCACTGCTATCAATTGTCTCATGCCTGTTTTATGTTTCTTGGATATATTTTGACATAAGTATTCTCTACTATATGCATTTTTGCCTCAAAAAGACAGTCCTTAATACTCAGTTTCCTGACTTGTTCTAAGAACGAAGTTGTGCATCTATGCCTTGTTTATTCACAACACTATCATTAACAAATGTGGTGATTTGCCATTTCACCTAGTTTCACAAGATATTAGCAGCATACCTGTTCCTCTTAAGGAGGACCTGGGTTCAATTGCAAGCACTTACATGGTGGTTCATTTTACCTATGATACAACCTACAGGTGATCTGATGCTACATTTAACACTGAGTTGCACCAAGCAAGTACATGGCACACATACATGAATGCAGGCAATACATTCACAGATAAAACAAAATGAAAGACTATAAAATAAAACACTTTCAAATATGTCCATGTGTAAAATAAATACATTCTTTCTAACACTTCTAATGAACCTAGAATCATGACGGAAATTATGCAACTAAAGGCCATAAGGATCTAACCCTTTAAGATGTGCTATGTGAGATAAATATGATTTGAAATACAAGATACATCAGTAATTTATAAAGTTTGTGAATGCACACACACATGCAGGCATGCACTCATACATGTGTGTGTGTTTGTGTGTGTGTTGTGTGTGGTGTGTGTGTGTGTGTGTGTGTGTGTGTGTGTGCACATGCGTACGCTAAATGACATGGTGAAATAAAGCAGACTACTCTGTGATTGGAAAAGTTGTTCTCTGAAAGCAACAATGGCTGTAGAGAATCGATAACATACATCAATATGAGTGTCAATGGCCTGAGCATCAATTAAAATGAGGATAAAATGAACCAAAACATTTTTATTCTAACTGAAAGAATGGGACTTAACTCAAATGTTCCTTCTCGGAACTTTTTAATAGTCTTAGACTTTGCAGAAGATTGTTTAGAGGTGAGAAATTCCCCAGTGATCGGACACTTACTTGTCTCATTGGAAATCTCATTATCTGGACAAGGAGTGCAATCATAGCAGCAGACAGTCTTGCCCTCCTGGGGAGATTTTCTGAATCCTGGAACACAGCTTTCACTGCACACAGAGCAAGGAAGCTAGGAAGTAAATATAGAAAACACTCAGGAGTACTGTTTCAAAACAATAAAACTGTTGTTTTTCCACATTGAATAATGAGATAGAAAGTTTTTATATTTATTATTTGCAGGTTGCAGATTCTTTTTTGTTGCATTGCTTATCATTTCAATGTAGTATGCCCTATGAAGTTCAATTTGATTCAACAATGATCCAAAGACAACAGAAATCTGAAGAACTGTGAAAATATAAATGGTAGGAAAAAATAAGACATTAGTTTACTGATTACATATCATAGTGGGCAACTGTAATATCATACTGATCCTATTCTGTACTTCCTCACAGATGGAATAAGCAACTTTGTTTTCCAATGATGTTGCTTAATTTATATTTGTTAGTTTGACAGGATTCAGAATTATCGTATAAACTAATCTTTGTGACTTTCTATGCGAGATGATCTTGTTATGGCACTAGAAGTGGTAAGTTATATTCTATAATTATTTAGGAACATTTCATTGGCTGTTAGTAAGGACTGAAAGAAAAACAAAAAGGGGGTTGAAGAGCAGTGTCCACCTCTATCTACTTCCTGACTGAAGATACAACGTGAATCACATTCTCCGGCTCTTGCAAACATGACTGACTGAATTATTATTGAGTGCTCACTCCAAATGTGTCACAAGTAAAATTTATGTTCTTAAGGTATGTTGTGATGCATAGAGAAACTGCTTCCTTTTCAGCAGCAAGACAAGTAATTAACCAATGCATATGTGCCCTCCATTCTACTGTATATTGCCAGGTGCCTGGAATCAAAATAACCATGCACTGATATTTCATAATCTGGCAGTTTAATTAATGCTTTTGTCAGTTGGTTTCAGTGCAGGGATAAATCTCAATAAATAGACACCATATTTATAACTGCAAATTAGTGCCCATAGAATAAAGTTGGAAAAATAAACAATTCCATTACTCAGAATAAGGCAACAGAATCTTCCTCATATGACATTGTTTTTCTACATTGAGATGGGCACTGAGTAAGGAAACAACAATCATTACATCCACAAACAAATGTTTATTGACACAGAGATGAAAACAATGAGATAAGATCCAGCCCACCTCTGTAAATACTATAGCCCATTGTATCATATGGTCAGACAAAAACAGTTCCTGCCCTTCTGGAGCTTTTGGAGAAAAGGTTCCAACTTTCATCTTTTTTCTGAGGCTCTCTGGAAAATTCCAGATGTTGATAATATCATATTCTGCATCTAATTTCCTTTGAGAATCCAAAACCACAATGTTTCCAGCACCAGTTTTGAAATGTATATTCTTGAGAAAAGGGTGAAGCTAAAAGAGATACATAATCTGATGATTAAATAATTTCCAGAAAATTTCAAGGAAATTGATGAAGCAATGGGTCTCATTGTCCAAAATCTCTAGCATAAATGGCAAGCTATAATAAGCTATCCAGATTTTAATTGATGAAGACAAAAAAATGAATATATCATGTTTCAATACTGCCAGTTAGTTTCAAAAGAAAGATTTCACACACACACACACACACACACACACACAGAGAGAGAGAGAGAGAGAGAGAGAGAGAGAGAGAGAGAGAGAGAGAGAGAGAAAATAACAATCAAGCAAACAGAAAGATTTAATTAATGAATATTGATTTAAGAAAATGTCCACAGTTTTAAGTGCTTGTCACATCCAAATATTTAAGTAGTCTACTCAAATTTTCAGTTTGTAAATGGAAATTTTATGTTCAAAGTATATTATAATCATCAGTTAGGTAACATAACCTTAGCTTCATAATGTGAAGTATAAAGATCTAATAGCTTTTGAAAATTTAGAATTTAGTTCTCCTATTTCTATTATGAAATATACTTAGAGATAACTGGGTTTCAATTGAGTATATTATCATGAGAAGATTCTGAGGTTAATTATAACACAAAGTAGATATGATATAGACACATTTTAATCTTGTTATTACCACCCAGTCAGCATGAACAATGACACATGCTTTTGCAATGTCGTCTAGATGATAAATTACATACATTCTCTCAGGTACATTTTGGCAAAATCTGATACAGTGTATAATCATGTTCTTAGTGTTTTTATTAAACCTCAATATGTCTAAGTGCTTTTGATAAAATATACAGGAAGAGAAATTACCTCCCAAGGGAAGGTATAAACCTCCCCATTTCCATGGGGGTGAGTTTGTACTTGTTTGAGTGTCATCTCATGGAGACTGTGAGCCACAGCATACACAGAATTATATAAATTGTAACTCTCTTCAGTCATATCCATTTCCCAAACATTTTTTGGCAACATATCCAAAGAAGCATTGGGTAGACAGTTACCCAAAATTTTACAATCAGGTCCAGAAAAAGAGCAGTTGAAGTATGCATTCCAGAACTTAGCAAGAAAATAGTCCTCTGGGTATTTGGAAGGATTGTATGTCTGGATAAACTTCCTAAAATCAGAAACCTCAGTGTGGTGATGTGCAAATATGAGACTCCCGTGAAATGTATCAAATATCAAAGATTTAGTAAGATAAGTTTCATCCCATTGTGACTTCAATACCCACACTTTCATGTTCAAAACATGTGCTGCTATAATCATAATTGCACCATGTAATGGTTCATGGTCACCATAAATGATAACCACATTTGCAGATGATTTCAGTATCTGCAGGTGAGTTTTTATGGAAGGTTCATAGTAGGAGGAAACTGGGATTTCTGGAATCATTTCTACAAAAGCTAAACACACTCTGTACCTGTCCATCTCTCTTCTCAAGTCTGATAGACTCTCAGCCCCTGTGTGGTCATCCATTAGAACCAGTCCCACCCAGGTCCAGCTGAAATGAACCATCAAAATGACAATGCCATGTGAAAGAGATATGTCCTTGGGTGCTGTCTGATAGAGAGAAGAGAACTGGCTTCTGTCATTCAGGATAGTGTCAAATGGCCCAAAAGTAAGCTGAAGGAAATTTCAGATAGAAAACATGAGTGAAGACATTGACATAGAACACAATCTTAAAACTAAGGTGGCACTTTGGATTGGTGTAGTCTAACTTACGCTCATGATGTTATAAACTCCCATCTTGTTTGCTAAGACAATGATAGAGAATTCCTTGCAAGACACAGAATTTTCTAAACACCCATTGCAGACTACAGGCTCAACCTATTCCTCTTCCCTGTCTCAAGCAAAGTATATGGGGCTACATTACCAAATGCCAATTTTTTTCTTTGATAGATGAATGACACAACCTCACTTTCTTACATTTGAAAACATCTGAAATGTCTGCAGTTAATGCCCATTTCTTATTCCCTCACAGCCC
The DNA here is from genome assembly GCF_004664715.2 of Peromyscus leucopus. Classification (NCBI taxonomy): domain Eukaryota; kingdom Metazoa; phylum Chordata; class Mammalia; order Rodentia; family Cricetidae; genus Peromyscus; species Peromyscus leucopus. Next base: position 30,338,908 of record NC_051082.1, read on the forward strand.
GGTCCCTCACCTGTGGATACTTGTAGAGATTCAGCAGTCTCCCAATAAGTGCAGATGTTGCCCATGATGCTCCTGTAAGTAAAGCAGCAATCTTCTTCTCACTTCTACATTCATAATTAGGGCGCACAGTTTCAAACCCTGTGAGGCAAGCAAAAGCTTCCCCAAGAGTATTCCCTTGATGGCTAGCGACATTATAGAGATGAAATCCTAGAGACGTGTTGGGTAAAATGTGAGTGTTTCTGTTGATCTGCTCAATGGCGAATCTAAATGCCAAAGAAAACTGGTAGCTCCTCATCTTGTACCTACAGAGAGGGATTATCATTATTTATGAATGGGACTTATATCACACTGTCTATGTATGTTGCAATAGCTTTCATACCTTCTATATTATATATCCACAAACAATAATTTTGTTGTCATGGTAATGGTTATAATTTAAATGCCAGGGTATATAGTAAGTGGTGATTTAATTACCTAAAAGCCTTAGATGGGTCTAAATTTTGGGGACAGGAAAGTTGACTTGAACTGATATTACCGGTGCAATATTCTGGTAAGTAGAGACACATACAAATGCACCTAATTCTCAGATACTTTAACCAGCAGATGGCAACTTCCATCCTTTAAGGCTCCCCTAATGTGTACTGTAAAACCCCAGGGACCCCACAACACATTCACTCTGTCTGTATATAGAGGGAGAGACTTCAGCATTTAAGTTGTTCTAATTAAAATCAATGATGCTTATGGGTATTGTGACTCTTTTGCATGCATCAATCCCAAAGCAACATTTGGATCTGAAGCTGGGAGGGGGTTGAGAGTCCCCCAACCAAGCACATATCATTGACCAACCTTTTATTTCTACCAAAGCCATCTTAGAACCATACAATGAAGAACAGAGTAACTGAGTGGGGTTCTTATGGTTTAATAGCCTACAGGCATGAGTCAGACCCTTTGGGTTTTTTCTCAGGATTTTTGTATTTTTTGTATTTTTGTATTTTCCCTCATCTGCCATCCTCTTTTTCTATCCCTTCACTAGAAAAGTGGATTACACTAGAACCTTGAGTAACCTGCTGGCAGATTTTGTACATTCAAAAAATATCAGACCTCTAAGGTGTTTATGTTGTAATTTTTAATGTTTAGTTTGTTTTTTCTTTTGCTTTAACATGAATAGGCTTTACCTGATATATTTACTGGCTTCTAAAAACACATAATTGAAATACACAGATACCAACAGACACTCAAAAGATTAGTATCGCCAGTGAGAGACAAGCTTCAGCCAGAAAAGATCTACTATATTATACTCAACAGGGTCTCACTGCTAATTCCGACTGGTAAGTCCAAGCCAGTTTTCCTCAAACTAAGGTAAAAGTCCTTTGTCCTTCATGCTGCTTTGTTCTCTGAGTGTCTGCCTTTGTTTCAGCCCAGAATAACAACATGTTTATTAAAGATTGCTATGTTAAGTTTCCCTTTTACAGTGAAAATGATAAAAATTTATACTCAAGATGCTTTAATCATAAAATCTTAGTTTATTAGAATATGTCTTTTGTGTTATGTATGTAGAGATTACTCATATGGAGCATAAATGATTATAAGTTAATGCTTCTGTAAACTAAAACTGAGGACTTTGACCTAATTCAATTTGTTCATAGTAATACTAAAATTACAAGTTAATATTAAATTCACATACTTATTCAATTAATATGACCACATCAGTAAAACAAATAAAAATAACTATGTTGCTGAACAGTTCTTTGAAACAATTAACCTGAGGATTTATATATAAACTTAATGTCTACTTTTAAGTCAAAGACATACAATTCAGGTCAAAATGATATTTCCAGATTATTACATCAACTTTATTTCTACAATATGGTTCATATCTCTTAGGGTTATCTATTTTATTTAAGATATTATTGTTCCTAACAAGGATATGTTACTCATATTGCAATGTTATCATCACTTCATATACAAAAACATTATATCTGTGCTTTTAAATGTGATATATGTACAGTTTATGAATGCATATCAGTAATAATTATTTTAATGATTATGTGGATATTTTACAACAGGAAACCTGATTAAAAAATAAATGGATAAATATGTGTTTGAAGATCCAACACAGTGATTTTATCCTATTAAGTAAAACACAACAAACTACTACTTTCAATTCTGTTAGACCAAAATGAGTACACCAAGACATCTTAAATGTTAATATACCTTTAAAAATGAGATGACCTGATGGTATCTTTAAAAAATGGGATGGGGATATCTATTTATGTAATGATAAAATATCTTAATACATAGTGAGTAGAGAATTTTCACTGTGACTATATCTGGGTCACCCACATTCTCATCTGAAAGACTATCCTATGCATTATTAATTTATGGATTCCGTATGGTGAACATTGATGAGAATGAAACTTGGTGTCAATGGGAATTTAAAGAGAAGGGATAGACATTACTTGAGAACTTCCCATTGAAAGAATATTCTCACAATAGATAGTAAATATATTGGTTAAACCTCCTATGTCTCACGGGGTTTTCATTTGGAAATGAATCACAGCAAAAGGAAATATGATTGTATGTCAATTTAGCAAGGGATGGAGTTGTGATGGCTTTTCTTGTTTACCAACTTGACTAAATATAATCTCGATCTTAGGGGTCAGGAAGCTTCCTCTTAATCCAGATATTGGAGTTATTTCACAATCAAGACCTTGAGGCAGAAAGACACACCTTTAATGCAGGTCTAATTCTGATGGACACCTTTACAAGGAAAAGGGAGAAGGAAGCTTTTTCTCTTTGTCTGCTTGCTATCACCCTACTAACAAGTCCATTTTTTTACTTGAATTAGAACCTACTTCTGATTCATTCTAGAATGCATATCAAGATTTGTGGCTTTGATATACTTAACTGTGAGATTTATATTGATCCTCTACATCAGGTACTCACAGAAGTATATGTATACATACAAACATGTGTAAAGTAAAAGGTAAAAAAATTCATTGAACAATAATTCACAAATAGTAACTATAATGCAATCATTGGTAAAATAAACTTTAATATGTAGAATAATAATGTTACAGATAATATATGTAAATAGAAAAATACAATAATATTTGTAGAATTTGAAAGCTGTTTTCTGGAACTTAGAGTATTTATGCTACATCATATAATACACAAATTCAACACACATACACACAAACACACAAACCCAAGCATTTGAAAACCTAGAAAAGAAAATAGAATTTTCTCATCATAAAGAAATGGCTAATATTTTGAAGAAATGTGTATCTAGTTATGTAAATAAATGTAAATGTGTACTGAAAAAAATAAATTATAAAAGTGATTAAAAATTACAAATAGAGCTACAACAAAAAACAAAAAATGATAAGAATCTCATTCACAGTGAAAGAAAATCTCCAAGACAGGATGCAGATTTTTCTGGAAATGAGGTCAGAAGTAGAATAAATGTTCCATATGTCATTTTATTTCTATTTTAAATCTTTGATGGCCCTCCAAAATTATTTCCATAACATCTCTATTCATTTTCATGCCCACCTGCAGAAAATAATGATTTGTCTTTACCAACAAACTTTCACATACTTATGGTTAGGTTTCTTGGTGATAACCAATATATTGTTGTAAGATGGTACTTATATCTAGATAGTTGTGATTTCCTTTAAATACCAAAGAAACAACCGACTATTTTTTTTTTAACAAAGGAAGCAAAATAAGCAGTTGAGGAAACTCAGCCTATACAATAGAGCTGACAGTCTGGGCATCAACATACAGGGCAGTGAGATTAGACCATTATCCTTTTATAGAAATCAATTCAAAATGGATTACAGTCCTTAGCTTTAAAAATGAAACAATAGAATTTATAGAACACACACATAATAATTGTCAAGGTATTGGTGTAGGCAAGAACTTACAGAAGATAATGCCAATGTCACACAAATTAGCCTCTGCTAACAAAAGACAAACCTGCACAAAAGGAAGATTCAACTATGAAAATAATGAATAAAATATTATTTACAGCAAAATAACTATTGTCAGAGCACCATGTATGTGATAAATCATTTGCTTTTTGTACTTTAGATGGTAGACTAATGTCAAAAGCATTCAATAATCTGAGGAAGTTGTAGATCAAGACAATAAAACCTCAATTCATCAAATGGGGTAATGGCATGTACAGATCTTGTGCAAAAGAAAAGCACATACAATCAGCAGCTACTTTAAAAAGTTTTCAGCATCACTGATCATCAGATAAATGCAAATGTAAAAAATAAATTAAGTGATGATTGTTTTTTTGTATTTTGATTAAAGTAACAATGTTTCAAGATAAAAGATACATCATTAGAAAGATATGAATAACAGAAATGGCTAGTATGGATTTCTTAATGTTTTATGAGTCACATTGTTTCCATTGAAATCTAAAGGAGATAGAACATGTTAGAAATTCAGTTAAAAGTAGAATATACAATGCTGGAAAAATGAATGGGTGTTTAAATAATTGATATTTCAGGGAAAATCAAATCACATAAAGTTCATATTGTTAATAAATGTAAATGGGAGGGTAATTGATGAACTTATGTTCGTAGTTAGAGCATGTGTATACATGAGAAAAATAAATAATAAGTGGATAAAAAGATTTTAATTAATCTTGAAATGTATAATTTTTCACAAAAAGGAAACATAAAAAATTGAAAACAATATAAAATTGTGAGAATTTTGGAATAATCACAAAGCAAATGTTATGTCCTTTAACATGAAACATGTTTATTAGGAATAAAGGACCTACTTGAAAACATTATAAACCCCAAATCATCAAGGAATATATTCTTCTGAAATTGAAATATTTCTGTAAGGCAAAGGACACTGTCAAAAGGACAAAAGTGCTGCCTACAGAATGGGAAAAGATCTTCACAAACTCCATATCTGATAGAGGGCTGATGTCAAAATTATATTTAAAAAAATTCAGAAAAATAATATTAAAAATGGGGTACAATCTAAATAGAAAATTCTCAACAGATGAATCTCAAATGGTGGGGAATCACTTAAAAATGTGCAACATTCTTAGCCATTAGGGAAACACATAATGAAACAACACTAGTATTCTATCTTAAACTTTTCAGGATGGCTAAGATCAAAAACTCAACTGCAAGCTTGTAGCTAGGGTTTTTCTCTCCAGGTCCTGCCAAACCCTGGCAGTCCCATAGCCCATTTATAAAATAAACATACAGACGCTTATATTATTTAAACTGCTCAGCCATTAGCTCAGGCCTACCATTGTCTAGCTCTTACTCTTATACACAGCCCATTTCTGCTATTCTATTTCGCCATGTGTTTCGTGGATTTACCTGCTGCTTTACATGATTTTCCCTGGATGGCAGGCTGGCATCTTCTCCCCCTATGCCTTCCTGTTCTCCCAAATCTCCTCTCTGCTAGTCCTGCCTATATTTCCTGCCTGGCTACTGGATAATCAGTGTTTTATTTATCAATCAATCATGCCCAACAAAAGCTCAAGCTGGTGAGGATGTGGAGCAAGGGGAATTGTTCATTGCTTGTTGGAGAGCAAACTTGTACAACTATTTTGGAAATCAGTATGGTGGTTTCTCAAAAATTGGGACTAGATATACCCCAAGACTCAGCTATAACGCTCCTGGAAATGCATCCAAAGATCCTACACCATATGACAAGGAAACTTGGTTAACTATGTTCCCAGAAGCTTAATTCATAGTAGCTATGAACTGGAAACAACCTAAATGTCCTTAAACTGAACAACTGACTAAGAAAATGAGGTATGCTAACACAATGGAGTATTATTTGGCTGTTAAAACAGAAACATCATGAAATTTGCTAACAGATAGATGGAACTAGAAAAGATCATCCTGAGTGTGGTAATCTGAACACAGGAAAACAAACATGGTTTGTGTTCACTTATAAGTGTACATTAGTTATAAAGGATAACAATACTATAAGCCAAAAACACAGAGAAGCTAAGTAACAAGGAGGTCTCAAGGCGGAGGTTGAGAAACATGCATTTGTTTCATGTTCTGAACACAAAAAATACACTCATAATTATATTGTTAAAATTGCATTTGACTTGTCATGTCAATTGCACATTGAAATAAATGTGAAAAAAATGATGCTCACACATGAGTTGAGAGAGAGTCTGTTTGTAATCACTTAGAGGGAATATTATCATCCATTCACAAAACAACTTTAAATGTACCTTAACAGGAAACTAGGCATCTGGCTCATATTCATAATCAGATTTAATCTGAAAGGATGTATATTTCCATGAAATGCTTATATAAATGTATATAAAATTGGAAAAATATACATAAGTGTATGTCTATATGTATACACATGTATATATCACTATATGTGGATATATGTTAATATATATCCTGTTTACTTATCATTTTTAAAATTAGAACCACATGAAAGTAAAATAAATTTAGAGAATAATTCACAAAAATTACTTTAATAAGTTATATCCCTGGCTACACATTCTATGTTGTTTTTCTCATGATTATCAGGAAGAACATGCACATGTATATCCTATCAAAATATGAGGAAAATTAAACAAGAGGATAAAACAAAATAATAATACTTTCTTCATGTAGTCACATAGACACACTCCTATGGTGACCGAAATGGATATCAGTCACCATATTTGCTTTATCTGTTTCAGAATGACTTGTCAAAATATACTAATATCTACCAACTTTCCCCCTCTGATTATATCTCCTATACTACATTCGCTGTGCTGTAGTCTTAGCACTTCATCTAACTTTCAATAAAAACACAATCATATCACAAGGACCTAAATTCATCGTCACTCCTAATTGTCTATATTCTGATTCTGATGCTCTACCTGAACTTTGCTTCTACATTTCTATTTTACAGCATTGTGTTAAAAAATAGTATAAGTTCGCCAGGCGTTGGTGGCGCACGCCTTTAATCCCAGCACTCGGGAGGCAGAGCCAGGCGGATCTCTGTGAGTTCGAGGCCAGCCTGGGCTACCAAGTGAGCTCCAGGAAAAGGCACAAAGCTACACAGAGAAACCCTGTCTTGAAAAACCAAAAAAAAAAAAATAGTATAAGCCATCTTCCTCCATTTCAGATCTCATAAATTTTACAGCCACAGAAATGTATGCATGGAATAAAATTGATTGTACTTCCTTCACAAAGCATTATGTGTAGGCATTTCCTTTCAGCAGAGTCCAAGAACTTCTATTAACTTGTCTGCCACTGTCCTCTGGTCTTTACACAACTAACTTAGATATTACCCACTGAGGTCACCATCAGCATCTATGTGACTTCAAGAATATATCTGTGCTAGTTGTAAATAATTACAAACATAGGAATGAAATGGAGCAAATCTTCCACAATTGACAGAATCTAAAATAATACTAACAAAATTATAGATAAAAATTGTAAGTCATTTTGAAAGCATTTGAAAAGAAATAGCCCGAACACCAAATTCTCCTATTCTGACTTGCTAATCAGCAGTAGCTACCACAGGCAGTCCCTGTCACTCTACCATCACACCAAAACTCTCTAGTCACTGCAAAGAATGCCATCATTTCTTCTCAAAGGACAACAACTACCCTTGAAAATGGCCCAAAACAGTGAGTCAAGTTGTAGGATATTCCATCTGCATAGAAAGCCATGAGAATGTTCTACCATTGGACTGATAAAGGCACAGCAGAGGAACATAGAGAGATTCAGGGTATCAAATGGGTAAAATAACATAAATTACAACAAACTCTTTTTCTTTGAGAGAAGAAAAAAGGGAACATAAAGACACACCTGAAAAAGAGTTTTATGAGTACAAGTGAGGGAATGCCAGAATGGGAAAAAAATAAATTCTTGTGAATTCAAACTTACTTGAGGATGATAAAATCTGAATAATGAAAAGGCATACATTTTAAAAGTACTTACTGGACCATACTCTGTGGTTCAGGTCTAAAATCATTTTTTGTACTGTCAAAAATATAAAAAAGTGGAACAAGTGCAGCAATCAGCACATCTCCATCTTGATATAAATGACGTTGTACTTTTGAATGGCATTGAGAAGCATCAAAGGAAGACAAAGGAACAAGAGACTGCAGGAGCCAGAAAAGAAAAATCAAAGAGACCATTGTAAAATAGAAGTGCCTTCCACACTGTAAGCATGAAGGTCAGGGATCTCAATGTGTTCAGCAGCTACAAATAGAGCTCATATTTTTTGGAAAACAAAAGTTTGTAATATTTTTGGTGTCTGAAGTCATCACTCTAATCACATACACTTTTTTGACATGTTCCATCTACACTCCATGGAGAATTTGAAAACATTTCTTCTCTGAGATTTTCCATCTGAGACCTGGCATTCAAGATAAAAACAAGCTTCAAAAGACATTTGGGATCTTCTTTAACCACAGGCCCTATGATTTCATCTAAGAGGACAGACAGCAAGACCCCAGGGATGACTCTTCTTGAATAGACTTGCCCAGAGCTCTCTACCACAAAAGTTACATGAGACAGTAACTCAGGATGATGCAAAGACCTTGCAAGGGAGGATGTCAAGGGAGATGAGATGAGAAACATCTTAAAAAATGTGCCAAACAGAATGGCCCAGTGAAAAGCAGTAGTGAATCCTGCTCTTTAAAACTTTTAAAATTACCAATCTAACTTGCCAATATCCTAGAGGAACCTGAAAACATTTTTTAATTTATTTTTACAAATTTTGCTTGAATACATACCAATATTTCTTGTATGTCTCCCTATACTCTAAAATGTTTTTTTGTCTCAATCCTGGGAAACTGACAGGCTGAATTCATGAATTCCAAATCAATGGTTCAATCTATGATGAGATTAGTTTTTCTGTTTACTTTTTGAACTCTGACTTACTGTACTATTGTGTGTTCTTTTCAATGAATCATTCAGTTAATATAAAATCCTAATACCCCCTACATCCAGAGAAAGAGATTCAGCAAGTATTTTTGCTTTTCTTTGAATGTGGAGTACTGAAATCACCTCCTCCACTTTCCATTATTAATTAATTAATTTTTTTAGTTATAATTAATTAAATGAGAGTTTATATACTCGACTCAACATGTATAAAAAGTTCATTCAGAATACTTTAAATGAAGTTTACCTGAAGAGCAGAAAGTTCAATAATAGGGAATATTAAGTCTGAAAACATTATCATGCACACATTTACCTAACATCTCACCCATATCTTCACATGGGTTCCATTCTACCAGTTAACAGACCCTAAGTGGCAAAGTTGAATGTATCTTCTAGCTTCAAACCCGAGCACTGCCTCACACCTCCACTATACATCTGCTATGTATTAAGGAACAAGTTCTGAATACAACAATGTCATTTATGACTGTCACAGAGGCCTGAAGTTTTCTATATTAAAAAAAAGTTATAAATGACTCTAGACTTGTGTCTCCCAGAAGGCTCGGTTAAGCCTCTAAGCACTAATACCTAAGACTCCTGATTGAAAATTGTTTATTTTATGAGGTGATCAGTGTGTATAAGGCCATTATTGTTGGACTTGATGTGGTTGGAAAGACCAATAGGTCAGATAGGGAACATGGAGTTGAGGGCTGCTGATATTTCATGAGCTGACTCACAGAAAAACATAATCACTTTTATTCAGAGTTTCAGAGTATAAACATGCCAGTTTGAATTTCTATATTCCTGAGCTGTGGGAGAATAGATTTCTCATGTTTTACAACACTCATGTTTTGCTTGGTATTGGGCTGGTGCAAATTATTTTCAGCAAATATTCTCCTGGGTAATTTAAATAAGCCATACTATTCTTCTGTATTACTAATATAATTTTTATTCTCATTTCTTAATCTATTATCTGATAATTGGGATTTTGTATTAGCACTAGGACTTATTATCCCTTCCTTTGATCTGACAACATATATGTTTATATTACAGTTCATATGTCTGTATTATAGAAATCAAAACACCTTACATTTTCATTACAGGTAGAAAGAAATGTCGAAATTTGAACAAAATGGACATTGAGATGAGAAAGAACTTAGAAATTGTGATGGAGAACAAAGATCTTCAGCTTGACTGTATCTAAATTATCATTAATTTTATTAGCTTATAAAGTAATACGTTTGCCTAGATTATTTCTACAGGAGCTTAGATTTTACTAATTCCTCTCCACATCTTATATCCCTATGCCCATTGTTGGAACACTATTCTGTCCCATTATACCTACCTTCTTCCATTTTAAATTTGTCCTGTTTCCACTCCTTTCTTTAAAGATGTTTGATGTTCCATGGGAAGATTATTTCTTCTACTACAAAAATTACTTACCATTTCTCCCTTTGAACTTTAGATAACAATTTCTCTTATACTTCAAAAACAGTGCAACACTTCAGGGAATAGATTTTCAAGATAGTTTTAACTCATGAGTCTTTAGAACTAATTCCAAAGTTCATGCTCTGTCAAGTAGCAGGGGCTTAATTTTGGTATTTTTGAAGTCTGTGGACAACACTGAACAACAGCTCAGCTATGTGTTTCTTATGGCAGGTACTACAGCTTTTGTTAGGTGGTCTGTTACACTTCAGAGGAGTCTTCCATCAAATAGAAAATTTCCATATGAACTACTTTTATATATTTAGATATTGACTCATATGCATTATGCATATTTATACAGATAGTTAATAGTATGATTTCTTTTGAAGTTGGCAGAGATCCTAAAAATCATTTAGCCTTCTTCCTCCCACTTCTCTATTTGCCTCCATGCCCATCCCAACTACAGCTCTCTCATCTCAGGTGTGGGTATGAATTTACATTAAATGTGACAGCATGCAGAAGCCTAGTGCAAATACAGGGGTGAACAAATCCCATATTGAGAAGGAGGTAGCAATGAAGTCCTTCTACTAGGTCAGGAACTACTGGTGTTTGATACTTGCTCAGGGAGAAGTAGTGTGAATTTTCTTAGGTTTGATATCCCTGGTACTTCAGCTATTTTCCATGGGATTACCAAGCAACCCAGACATACATGGACAAGACTTATTTACTTGATGTTTGAAAAATGGGGCAGAAAATTAGGCTGATGAAGATAGGGTTAGATCGAGAGTCCATAGATTGAGAGGATAAAAATTATCAAACCCTACTGAACACAATTCACAAAATTCATAAAAATATATATGGAATTTCTTCATCTTAGGTCAAACCTGGTGAATTAAAGATGCAGTCTCAGTTTTTGACAAAGCTCCTGTCATTGGTAAAGAGATTAACATCATTAAACAGAAAACCTACGCTCTGCACAATGAAAATATTAAGGGTCATGACAGAGTAAAACAGCATGTATAGAAGACACAAAATGAGAAAATGACAATTCCTTTTAAATATATTTGATTGAAAATTTAGATCATATAGGTAGAACCTTGCCAGAGATTGGTAAAATATTGACATATTCTCAAGGATTATCACAACAAGATTAGTGTAACTTTGAACTGGTGCACATTTGAAGATGCTGGCAGGACACGTCAGAATTTTAGAAATGATTTTGTGTTAAGGGAGCAAAAAGAGTTGCAAACATGAGGGATCCATGGAAGCTTGCAGCAAGGATTCATAATTCACTGACCAGTGATGTGAGGAATGCCCATAGTCGTGTAATGAGGCCCTGAAATGATATTGCCTCTGGGATGTCTTTTGCTGAGGAAAAAACCTATGAATGGTGTGGTGTTGATCTAAGACTGGGATAATGTGTTACAGAAGCTTATCTGAAGGTATGACACACACTAGTGGGGACTAGATCATCTCAATACTACTGTAGATGTTGGATGTAGATCTGAAATTCAGGTTCTTTTCTCAGTGGTGGTTATCCCGGCTTTAATTAAATTGTTTGTGGAACTTGGGTTCTGGAGATATATGGAGGCTCTAGGACTTTTAAAAGTTTGGACCTATGTAATGCAAGTGGGTTATTATCCACAGACATTTGGAGAGTTTATGAGTCTCAGGCTCTGGCTTTCAGTCTAAGCTTGTACACAAGAAATGAGAGGAATCAAATAGTGTTGTTTCCAAAGATTTAGGTAATTTTTATGAGACAGTGATAGTTTCTCTCTGTCCCTTCTCCTCTTCTGCCTCTCTTCATATGGCTCAATCTGGTTATATCTTCTTTGGATTCTCCAGATGTCTTTGACTCTGCCTATGCTCTCCTACATATCTATAAAAAAAACTTCTTCCTCCGCCGTATCTGGGAGCAGTCATGTCCTTTCTATTATTATTATTATTATTATTATTATTATTATTATTATTATTATTATTATACTGATTAGAGACAGATGACAAGATAGAAGGTACCCAGCACTTATGGTCCTACACATATCTGCAAAAGAAGTGAGAGGAAGTACACAAGAAATGAGAGGAATCAAATAGTGTTGTTTCTAAAGATTTAGATAATTTTTAATGAAATAGTGATGTAATATTCAGCAATAAGTACTCATAAATATGAAGAATGCACACAAATTTCAATTGTTTCAATTGAACGAATGTAGAACAATATATCCAAAGTGAAAAATTATGAGCAAGTGAGTACACTAAACACTGTTTCCAAATCAGTAGTCAGAGGCATGAGCACAAGTTATACTGAACTGGTTACAGCAAGAAATTTCACAGGTGAACAGAAGTTTCATGTAATTATCACTTATTGGAAGTACCTGGTTGACTGATATCAGAAGTGAAGTTATAAAGATTTAAATTGTCTCCAATTTACTATGTTGCCTATTATGCATGCACTTGGTACAGTATTTCTTTTATGTAAAATTTGTTACCTTTTTTTAAAAACAAAATGAGCTCTATTTCAAAGTAAATACATATATGAAATGAAAGCAAGAAGCACTCATAAAGCATATCAAGAACATTAAAACATATATGCATGCACACACAAGGAAACATTAGGTGCATTGAATGCAGTCATGAAATGTTGGAGAGGAAAATAATACATTCACATCTCATATCTTTCTTTAAATACTAATTGACAGGGTATGGTGGCTTGATTTAAAATGGCCCTCACAGGTTGTGCTACTCTTAGGAGGTGTGGCCTTGTTGTGGTAGGTGTAGTCTTATTGGAGGAAGTGTGTCATTGTAGGGGTGAGCTTTGAGGTCTCTGTTCTCAAGCTTCACTCAGTGACACAATCAGTTGGCTTCCTGATGCCTTCTGGTCAAGATATAGCCAGCATCACTTATGCCTACATCTTGCCATGTTCCCCATCATGATGTTAATGGACTGAGTCTCTGAAAATGTAAGACACCCTCTCAATGAAATGTTTTCTTTGTCACAATTGTCATGGTCATGGTGTCTCTTCACAGCAATAAAAACCTAAGACACAGGAAAATGAATTTTTATGGAAGCAAACTTTCTAAATTAGAAAAATACATTAGAAGTTCAGGGATTAAGATTGGGCTTATCAAAATGTGAAATCAATAAATATAAAGTAAAAAATGGAAACATTATTTCTCACTGTTGGAATAAGGTTAGACTTACTTAAATACTGCTATATAATGAAGAAATACATGGACTAAGATATGAGATGGACATTTCCTATAGAATATCCTTCAGCTTTGATTGCAAAAATTTGGAGGCCCAAATTATTCAAGGTCAGAAAATCTGAGCTTGCTTTATCCAACAGGGTTGCATAAAAGGATGATTTGATTGTGGGCATAGGTACCAGGTGTTTGGAGGGTCTGCACCTGGCTGTATCTAGCAAGGGGGAGGTCTTTTGCCTTGCCACTTGGCCTTATAAAAAGTCCTTTTGATGAAGTTCTGCACCATTGGATATTGACCCAAGGCCTCCTGAAGCTATCCTATATTTCTAGGTCTCTCTTTGGTTATATCTTATTCAGCATTGTATCTCTATGCACATTATCATACTCTCTGGTTTTAGTTGCCTTGTGGCTATTTATGCTCCTTGACTGTGTTTTAACATAGACTTCCTCTAATGTGTACCTCTTGACCTGGAAATAATGCTCCCTTCACTTTAGTATCCACGTTTTCACTGAGCACAAGTGTGGATAACATTATACTTCCCTAATATTATTAGAATGGTAATTGCCACATCTTCTAGTTCTTACAAGAAATTATGCCAAAAGCAATCCACTTTATGCAAAAAAAGTTTTAATTTATAAAATTGTTTCCTTCAGTTTTATTAGGTATTTATTATGAGGGTATTAATGATATAATGATTTTTAGCACATTTTAAATCTCCAATGCATCTCAAGTTCATCAGAAAAATATCAGTTGTGACACACTGTAAAAATCAACTACAGAACATCATAGGCAATTATTTGTTTTTCAATATTTTCTTAACAATGCTTGTTTCACATGATATATACGACATTCACCACTAAATTCTATTGCCCATAGTGTCCTTTAAGTCTTTTGAGCTCTATGGTAGAGACTAACCCTTAAATATGATTTCCTGTGCAGCATATGTTTCTTGCACTGACAAGGTCTGGAGGAATACAGGGAAAAAAACCTCCTGAATGAAGAATGCTGAGCTTTACTTATGCTGGACATCAGATATACAAGCAGGGGGTGGGGGCACTGAAATCACATCCAACCTTTCTGATCAACTTTGTTGAATCAAAAATTTGCTGGAAAACATTAAAGTTCTGATGTAAAGATTCTATTTATAAGTGTGTACAAAATGATGACAAAGTAGGGCTCAAAAACATGAAGAGTGATAACTTAAATTGTGTGCAGTAAATCATACAATAAAATGAAGATGTTATGTTGGAATGATACATCAGAAAATTCCATGCTTGGCTAAAGATGAAAGGGCCAGCAAACGCCAAAGCCAGGCATGGCCCACTCAAAATAAATGGGACAACTTATGCTCTATAAATACTTGCTGCCTTGTAAATCTGACTTTCCCAGGACATGGAAGAGTTTTAATTTCTCCTTCTATGAATCATGCATGTCTGCACAAAATTTCATCACTGTCTCCTTATTCCACAATATAGTCTCTGTCTCAAACCTGGGCAAATTAGTGGTCATATTGATTTTATAAATTTCAAATGTCAATGCTAAGATAAGGTTTCCTATTAACAGTCTGAACTTTGAACTTCTGTGCAATTGTGTCCTCTTTCTCCATGGTGAATTTTTCTTTACCTATAGTTTTGATTTCTCCCTAAAGCAGAGTAAATAATTCATTATTTTTAGACTATACTTGAATATACATTATCATGAGAAACCTCTCTCTTGGCTCCATATAATATGATAACTGAGAAGCAACTCTGTGTATCATATTATACAATCCACTCAACAAATATCTTGAATTTCCTAGAGCAAGTTGTAGTTTGTCAAAATCCATGACGTAGGAACAGCAGATGCAATTAATACTCAAGGTGTCAGCCCACAAGGAGGAAAATTCTCTGATAAGATTACACATTTAGACAAAGCCATGAGGCTACAGACTTAGGAATATCACTTGCTTCTGTCTGTAATTTCACAAAGACCATTGCAATTTTTCCCTAGCTGCTCTGGGGAATCCCCCATTGCCTGTATTGTGGTGTGTTTTTCTCAAAATGCATCTTGACCTTTTGGGGATCTCTATCTTTTGATTGTCTAGAAGATGGCTCCTCCTTTCCCTGTATTGTCTATTTGATATCAATAATGTTGACATAGGAAAAGAGTTGAATTTACTCAACTGCCAAGATAGCTGTATACTATAAACTGAAATATATTTTGAAAGTAGGTGTATATTAGACCAGGTGCCTTGCTAATATCTTGTAATGTCAACTATTTCCAGGAAAAGCAGCCAAGTTCAAAAGGACATAATCCCCAGTTGTCTGATTCATTGAACAAAGTTTAAAGGTACAAAGAAACCTAATTGCTATGCCAGTCTCTCTTGCTATGTCTGGCTGATAACCTAAGACAGTGATTAACTTCTCTGAACAAACTCCTGACGTCAGTTTTATGGTGCTGGTATGTAACCTGAAGAATAAAAATTCAACCAACTAACTTTTTTTGCTGTTTTAGAAAGTGTTTCTCTGGAAGGTTTAGATTCTGTCCTGGAACTTGGTCTGTAGACCAAGCTGGCCTCAACCTCACAAAGATTTGGATACCTTTAATGCCCAAGTGTTTGGATTAAAGGTATGAACCACCACAGTCTGGCCAGTTTTTCATTTGGGGTCCTGAAATTGCAAGGGTGACAGGGAAGGTTTCACTGAGGTTTAGAAACCAAATGGCTTTCATTCAGATAAAGCACAAGGGAAGATTTTCCAACTGTCTAGGGCTACATAGAATAATTGGACAGTATAGACCCAAGAAAGAATTGCATTTTTCATTTTTAAGGTTTAAAGTTCCACACAGGACAGAAAAATATATTTTAAGATTTAAAATTATTTTAGTGTCACTGAGCCTTGGAGAGTGCTGAGTGAGCTCATATTATGAGATTTAAGATAATTCTGAGTCAGAACCAAATCAATTATGACACATGTCTCTTTGGTAACCCTCCCTGTCCAAGAGAGAGTGGTATTTTAGGACTGTTAATCACAAATCTTCTGTTTAAAATACTTACTACACTCAGAAGCAGGATGTAGTACATGATTTCCTTTTTTTTTTTATTTGACTCCTCAGTAGTTTAGTTTTATAACTCCATTAAAATCTTTTATAAGACTATCTCTCTAGGTCAATAACAAAATGACTGGTTGTTTCTTTGCAGCTGCAAGTTACTGCCCACCAATAAGGGAATTTAGATTTATTGCATGTGAGTTATTGTGATGGCATTCTTTTTTTCTTTCTTTTACTTAAGAAATAGAATGTAACCTTTATATGTAACTCCTATATTTGCCTGAATGTTTCTCTTGGTTACATATAACTGTGAAAAGCATAGAGATTTAGATTCCACATGAAAGAATAAAGAGAGAAAACATCAGAATATGCATGAGTATATTTCCTTCCCTAAAAGCTCTCAGAGAGAAAGTTTAAGTCTATGTTTCATTATTCTTTGGACTACTCTTTGAGCCATGTCTGCAGCCTGGAAGTTACTTCTTGTGGGTTGCAATACAAGTTAAACCACTGAATCTAGTCTGTGCTATCCTGTAGCTATAAACTTGTTTAATGTTAATTATTCATGATGAGAACCATGTAAAATGAAAAGTGTGAGACATTATGGAAAAAAAAAGAACCTTCTTTTTAAATGGTGCATCAAGACTTTTTGATGGATTTTTCCATATTCCCTGATAATGCAAGAAGTCTATGGTGGTATTTTTTTTGTACTGAAATGTGATTTTAATTGTATGTTAATAAATAAATTTGCCCGGGGGTCAGAGCTATTAGCAAGCCATAGGAAAGCAGGGTGGTGGTGGCATAAACTTATAATCCCAGCACTTGGTAGGCAGAGCTAGGTAAGTCTCTGTGTGTTCAGGGATACATCCAGCATTGGAGACATACACCTTTAAGACCTGGAGGGTTGTACTTACAGGCAGTGATGAGGCAGCCACGTGTTTGGGTTTACAACCAATGAGAAGTCAGAACAGAAAGACTATATCAAGACAAACACACAGAGAGTTACGACCACCGCAGGAGGAAGGGTAAGGTTTTAGCTCTGAGATCTGACCTCTTGGCTTTCTCTTTTACATTGGTTCTGTGTTTCTTATTTAATAAGACGGTTGGTTACATCTACATTTGGTGCCCAACATGACAAGAATCCATTAAAAACTGCTTGGCTTGGTGTCAGGTCTAGTTTCCCACAAGGACAGCCGGCTCCCTAGCCTGGGCCCCAGGTCGACTTGGCCTCAGGCTGGACTAACCGTGAGCCACTTGCTTAAAGCCGGTGCTACAAACATTTCAGCCTGCCCTGCCGAACAGGGCCCCTGCCTGTAAAGCCAATGCACGTGGTCAGATCTTAAGGAAGCCAGAGCCAAGCCTTGACTTGGCTCAAGAGGGAACACGTGGCTGGATTTAAGCTTTAGCCAACTACACTTTCTTGCGTTCTCTCTCTCTCTGTCTCTATCTCTCTCTCTCTCTCTCTCTCTCTGGATTCACACCTCGGACACTAGGTAGCTTTTTAAAAATTCCCTTTGATTTTTACTGTTCTATGCAGACTTAGTAAGTCACAACATATCAGATATTTTAAAGGAAACTATTTAAAAGAGAATTTTTTTTCCACATTAAAAAAATGAGTTTTATGTGTACATTGGAAAAAAATTGGGTTTTGTTTGAAATTTTAGGCAGTCTGAAAATGGAACAACTATATGAGAAGATTAATATTGATGGAATTATGCAGTTTATTACTATGCTTATACTCATTTTACTATTTAAAAAGATAGTCAATTTAAGTGCCAGGATGACAGCATTAGAAAAACTTGTTAAACCTGTAAAAATTCAGACAGAAGAAATTAACAGTGAAGTTTCAAGTTTGGATCATAAGGTTACAGAAAGAAAGCCTGTTTTCACACAGTCACCCTTAATTTATCCTGTAATCGTACAGCAGTTGCCTAATGAAATGACTACACAAAATATTTGGGCTCCAATTGAAATGTTGGATTTACTAAGGTTTAAGGAAGCAATAGTATCTTATGGCATGCATTCCCCATATGTAAAGCAAATGTTAAACTCTTGGTCAGCATATAATAGGATTGTACCACAGGAGTGGTGGGAGCTGGCACAAGTGGTTCTTGAACCCTCCCAAAAGCTTCAGTGGCTAACTTGGTTCAAGGATGAGGCTAAAAACATAGAAAAACAATGGAGGGATAAAGGAATATAAGTTTGCCAGGATCACCTTATTGGAGAAGGCCAATATGCTTCAGTACAAACACAATGTTTACATGATGTCCAAACCCTAAATTTATGTCGAACGGCAGCCTTAAATGCATGGGACAGAGTTGAGAAACCAGGAACGAAACTGACTCATTTATAAAGGTTATGCAAGGCCCAAAAGAATCTTTCACAGATTTTTTTTTTACAAAGATTGGCTTCAGCAGTAAAGAGAATGGTCCCAGATTCAGAAGCTAGTAAGATAATAATTGAATCATTGGCCTTTGAAAATGCAAATGCAGCATGCAAAAGAATAATCAGGCCATTAAAGGCAAGTTCTGCACCTTTGGAAGATTGGATTAGAGACACGGTTAATGTTGATGCTCATGACAATGATGATATGTGGGTAGGAGAAGCAATTTCAAAAGGTTTGAAGAATGTTAGATGTTTTGTATGTGGAAAGCAAGGACATTTGAAAAGGGACTGTACACAGGTCATTCCTAGAAACAATGTTTCTTCAAGGAACAATGGCAACAGAATGCCCCTTCCTTCTGGAGTATCCAGAAGGTGTGGTAAGGGAAAACACTGGACCAATGAATGTAGATCAACAAAGGACAGACGGGGTAATCCTTCGCCTCAGTCTTTGGGAAACTCCCAGAGGGGCCTCATGCAGGCCCCCGTAGCAAATCCAGTTCAAACCTTCCTGCAGCTATAGAGGAAACCTCTGCTCAGAGCAATTAATTAACCAAATGCCTATTGGAATGAATCATGCTGGTCAGGATGATGAAACAGAGAGAATAGAAAATTCAGGAGAAAACATAAAGAAAATTTTTTGCCAAACTTCTATTAATGAACAAAGACCAAAATAAACGTTAAAAATAAATGGTGTTTTGTTGTCTGGTCTGGTAGACACAGGTGTGGACGTTACCATAATTGCACCAGAATTTTGGCATCTAACTTGGCCTCTTCAGGAGGTAGACATTCAACTGTTAGGAATTGGGACATTATCTCAGGTAAAACAGAGTGCAAGATGGCTCGAATGTATAGGTCCAGAAGGACAGAGAGGAAATTTAAAACCATATGTGTCTAACATAGCTATGAACCTGTGAGGTCAAGACTTGTTGCAACAATGGAATACTCAGATTAACATCACTCCAATCTCAGAAACAAATCATAAACTAGCACATGTTTCTGAGAGAAATATTAGAAGATATTATTCTAATGAGTGGTCACCAGCCATCCATATTATACAAGAACAGGGCACAATAACTGATGATCTTCCAAAGACACCAACAGCTCTACCTTTAAAATGGTTAACAGAGAAGCCTGTATGGGTTCAGCAATGGCCTTTAACAACAGAGAAACTCCAGGCTTTAGAAGAGCTGGTAGAAGAACAGTTAAATGCTCAGCATATTGAAGAATCAACCAGCCCTTGGAATTCTCCTGTATTTGTTATTAAAAAGAAATCTGGTAAATGGAGAATGGTAACAGACCTTAGAGCAATTAACAAAATAATTCAGCAAATGGGCTCTCTACAATCTGGGATGCCTTTGCCTACTCTGTTACCAAAAGGATGGCCTCTCATAGTTATTGATTTAAAAGACTGTTTCTTTTCAATAACCTTACAAGAAAAAGACAGAGAAAGATTTGCTTTCACAGTACCTACTTATAATAATTCTCAACCGGTGAAAAGATTTCAATGGAGGGTCCTCCCACAGGGAATGTTGAATAGCCCAACTCTGTGCCAATATTTTGTACAACAGCCATTGGAAGTGAAACGTAAAAAATTTCCTAAATCTATAATTTATCATTATATGGATGATATTTTACTAGCTGACTCAAACTTTAGAAAGAATGTTTGAAGAAGTAAAGAAAAATTTGCCTTGCTGGGGATTACAAATTGTTCCTGAAAAGATACAAAAGGAGATTATATTAATTATTTAGGATATAAAATAGAGCTACAAAAAATTAGACCCCAAAAGGTGCCAATTAGGAGAGATAGACTACAGAGCCTTAATGACTTTCAAAGATTATTTGGAGATATTTCCCATCTACGAACTATTGTGGGGGTAAAATAATTTGTTCAAAACCTTAGAAGGTGACAAGGACTTAAATAGTCTGAGAGAATTATCACTTGAAGCTGAGAAAGAATTGGTACATGAAGGGCACGTGGGTCGTATTGATTCAAAGCTGGATTGAATTTGGTTATTTTACTTTCAAGGCATTCTCTTACTGGAATACCACTGCAGAGGGAAGATATTATATTGGAATGGATATTTTTACCAAATAAAAAATTAAAAACTTATATGGAAAAAATCTCTGAGCTGATTTGGAAAGGGAAATTGAAACTTCATCAATTAGCAGGAATAGACCCAGCAGAAATTGTTGTACCTTTAACTAAGGAGGGCATTGAAAAAATATGGGCAGAAAGTGAACCTTGGCAAAGAGCATGCAGTAATTTGTTGGGAGAAATTAACAGCAAATATCTCAAAAGCGATAGAATTGATCTTATAAAGAGAGCTGATTGGGATCTTGCCTCGAATTGTGTGTGTGTGTGGGGGGAGGACACCCATATCTAGAGTTAGTACATTTTCTACAGATGCCAACAAACAAGGAAAAGCAGGTTACAAACCAGAAAATTTAAGTAAAGTGTTTCACAGTCCTTATAATTCAGTTCAAAAATCAGAATTGTATGCTATTCTGTTGATATTAATGGTTTTTCACAACCTCTCAACATAGTAACTGACTCTCAGTATGCTGAAAGAATGTTATTACATATTGAGACTGCAGAATTTATCCCTGATGCTTCAGAATTAACTTCACTATTTATTCAATTACAAGATACAATCAGGAAAAGGAGTCATCCTTTATATATAACTGATATCCGATCCCGTACTGGTCTTCCAGGCCCTCTAGCACAAGACAATGATGAGATTGATAAATTATTGATAGGAAATGTGCTGGAGGCCTCAGAATTTCATAAAAAACATCATATCAATAGTAAAGGTTAAAAAAGGATGTTTCCATAACCTGGTAACAAGCCAAAGAAATAGTAAAGAAATGTCCTACTTGTTCCTTCTACAATCAAACACAATGGTACTCAGAGGAATGAAATCTGGCAGATGGACGTGTTTCACTTTGCAGAATTTGGAAAATTGAAATATGTACACCATACCATTGATACTTATTCAGGATTTCAATGGGCAACTGCTTTGAGTTCTGAAAAAGCTGATTCTGTAATCACTCATTTGCTAGAAGTTATGACCATCATGGGTATACCTGCACAAATCAAAACTGACAATGCTCCATCATATGTCTCTGTTAAAATGAAACAGTTTTTTGCTTATTACAATATAAAGCATATTACAAGTATACCACATAATCCTACAGGTCAAGCAGTTATAGAAAGATCAAACAGAGCTCTAAAGGATATGCTAAATAAACAGAAAGGGGTAACAAAACCCCCAGAAATAGACTGCATAATGCTATTTTAACTTTGAATTTTCTTAATGCCAATGAGAAAGGAACAATAGCTGCAGTGAGACATTGGATAATAGAAAAAACTACAGAATTAAATCAGGCTATATACTTTAAGGATGTGCTGACCTCAGAATGGAAACTAGGGTATGTATTACATTGGGAAAAAGGTTTTGCTTTTGTTCCTACAGGAGAAGATAAGCTGTGGGTACCATCAAAATTGATAAAGGTTCGATTTGAGTAAGAGAAACCTCTTAATTAGAGGAGTGATAGTTCATCAATCAGCATGAACATCCAATTTAAACTAACTTGTACCAGTAACATATGCCTTTTCATTTAATCAGATAATAACTTGCCAAAAAGAAACATCCCCAAAATTAGGCTTGGGGAAAGGTTTTTGTTTTTGGCTTTTAGGAGAATGAAGGTTAAGGAATCTGAAGAACACAACACAAATGAGACAACTGAAGAAAAGGTGAAAATTATCTATCCCAGGAAACAGAGTGAAATGGGGTGAGTATATATTATCTAAATTTTTTATAAGTCTTTCTAAATGTTTGTTTCTGCTTTTCTCTAAAGATTTAACACTATTGGTCTTCTAATAGTCCCAGTTCAATTAAATTATAAAGCTGACTTTGGAGTTGAGGAATGTCTCTCTCCTTCTTTAAATCCAAGCATGTTGTTAAAAGGAAAATGGAAACTCTCTGTATCATGCCAGAATAAAAGAGCAATCATCTCCTATGGTACAGGACAAAAGCCAAATTAATTACAGGACTATTCTATTACTAATCTCAGTTCTTTGATTCTAATCTGATTCTTTAAACTTTTCTTAAAGTATGAATTTTATATCAAAATTTACAAGATTAATATATATATTAAACTTTGTTAAGATATGAATGGTTATATAGAGTACTAACTAATTCTAGAAAAAAAGCTTCAATTAGCTCCATATATATGTCTTTGTGTTGGAGTCAGGAAATCATGGCCAGGCCTAACATCAACTGAAGTCTCCAGGAAGAAGTTGGGGCCCCACAACAACAACAATTCCATATGGACAATAATAATATCAATAAGCTGACAAACATCATCTACAGATCAGCTTTGAACTACAAGGTGCTCAGAGCAATTTTGAGATAACTAGCTGAGTTGATCCAGTCTCAAAGACTACTTGAATAAGGACATGAGATAAACCCTGATCTTTGGCATTATACACAGACTGGATAATGAAGGATATAGTTACCTTTCCTAGAATTTGACAATTAATCTAAAATTTTTCTTTCAGGATAAAGAAAACTTTGCCCATACCCAACAGGAAGCAATTTTAAGAATACGATGCCCACATTCCCAAAGAGGTGGTGTGTGGTGGGTGGTTTTTTAATGGGTTTTAGGTCTGGGATAATTTTCATTGTTTAAGGGGGTTGGTTACAATTTGTTGTCAAGGGTTAGAAAAAAGGCTAAGCAAAGGAGATTAGATTTAAGGTTCTTGTTTAAAAAAAGAAAGAAAAGAAAAAGACAATTACTAGTTTTAAATACTTTACATTGGATTGGATTGTTTTATATCGTATATAAATTTGAAATTGATATTGTTAGAAAATGCTATATGTATATTTCTAATTGCACTTATACCATTCATTTAACAATGTAATGCAATTTTCTGATCCTTGAATGTTATTATTACCAAGTATTAGGATATAAAGAAATGAAAGTTAGTAGTTAGACATTACAATAGAACTTGCAGTTGTATTAGATATGTTTTAAAAATTGAGCAGATATATTTTAGATAGACAGGTCATCTTCAAACCCTTCAGAGTTCTACAAAATATGGCATTTAAAATGTTTTAATAACTTAGAAATTTTTCTTTTTTGAGACATGTTGCCTCCTGGCAGTATCAATCTACTTCAGAGAAAATATGGGCATTGAAGAAACTGCATATGGAGTTAACTTTCATTGTGGCAAAAGTTAGCCACTGGACAACAAAGTATCCTCAAATCAACAGGACAAAATGGACAGACAGAACATGAAACAAAGGACTACTGATTCTTGCCAAAACAAGTGTGGACATGGCTTTATCAAAAAGGCATCTTCTGAGGCCAGGACAATATGGCACCATCCCTGAAGTGGCCTTTACAATCTGGAAAAGGTACAGTGCCCTTTTCTTCGAAGGCAGCTGAACAGGCAGTGGACTGATGGCTTCTGATGTGCAATGGAACAGCAGCTGAAACAGTTATTCTTGAAGAGCAACTAAGCTCACGCCTTTCAGTAGTAGACTGGCATTTAATAGAGGGATGTGGAGAAGAGGGCGATGCTGAGATGAAGCCATCTATACACAGCCAAGAAGAATGGACAGCTGAATTAAAAAAACCATCAACAATTTCCAGAATTTAAAATCCTGAATCATGACATGACACTAGTGGAATTCAGGTGTTTCTGGTACATGGACTGCTCTCACCCATGTGAACTGTTGACCTTGTATATATCCTACTTTACAAATGAGTCTGTCAGATTCGCTAAGCCTATAGGCTGAAGATGATGCCCCAACACTGTGGAAAAAACTCAGGTGACTGTCCAGGCAGCTGGCTGTTTCTATCAACTCACAATTTTTTTGGAAGTTGCTTGCATGCACTTCCTGTTTTTATTTTTGTTAGCTAATATTATTTCCTTCTTGGGTCTCGGAGGGAGTTGAAGATTAGTTAGTTATAGTTGAAGATAAATTAGGATAGAAAGTGAATTAGATATATTTTGGACTTACCAAAATAGGGTAGATAATGGAATTATTTTCTCTGATTTGTCAAATACAAATGGATTAGACATTGTTTAGGTATTTATTACTTGTATATATTGTATATAGGTATTGCACTTTTGTATATAGTTTTTCTTTTGTTAGTTATAACCTTTTGCCTTTTTTCTTTTTATTAAAATAGAAAGGGGGAAATATGGTGGTATTTTATTTGTACTGAAATGTGATTTTAATTGTATGTTAATAAATAAAGTTGCCTGGGGGTCAGAGCTATCAGCAAGCCATAGGAAAGCAGGGTGGTGGTGGCGTACACTTATAATCCCAACACTTGGTAGGCAGAGCTAGGTAAGTCTCTGTGTGTTCAGGGATATTCCAGCATTGGAGACATATGCCTTTAAGACCTGGAGGGTTGTACTTACAGGCAGTGACAAGGCAGTCATGTGTTTGGGTTTACAACCAATGAGAAGTCAGAACAGAAAGACTATATCAAGACAAAGGTCTCTTTCGGAGAGGTAGGACCACCACAGGAGGAAGGGTAAGGTTTTAGCTCTGAGCTCTGACCTCTTGGCTTTCTCTTTTACATTGGTTCTGTGTTTCGTATTTAATAAAATGGTTGGTTACATCTACATTCTATACAGGAGAAAATTGAGATGTTATATGTGGTATGTTAACTAGTATTTTTCCCTACAAGTTGTTTTACTTGATACTGCTCTTAAAAACACAATATATTTATTTCAAACAACAAAAATAATTAACAGTTCAAAAGAATTTCCAGTAGTCAAAAGTTAATTCTGGATATTGGAATGAAGTTTATCCAAACAGAAATTTATGGAGTATAAATTACCCTGAACATTCAAGGATTTTACCCAAAAATGAATGCTTAACACCTCAGTCACACTTCTCATAGGTTTCATGATGTGATGCAAACCATTACTTCTATTTGTTTATACAACCTAAGTGACAAAGCTGAATATACCATATAGCTCCTAACCTGAGCATGTGCACACATTTCCAATATATTTCTGCAGAGTATAGAGGAGCAGAGTTTCTCCCTTCTGAAAACAACAAAGGCATTTGCTAACTATCACAATGAAGTGCACTTCCTTTATCTTCAACTAAGTTATAAATGACTCTAGACTTTTGTCTCCCCAAAGGCTCTATTGAAGTTGTATGTCCCAATATCTTGTGACTTCTTTTGGAAAATAGTTTGTTTCCTGAGATGATCAATGTGGATAAAGTCATTATTCATGGACCTGATGTGGTTGGAACTCTATAACATACAGAACCTGCCATTGCATGGCCAAGATGACAAGAATCGATGCTAGGACTTCAGGGTATTTACCTCTTGATTCTCAGGGGAAAAAGTCACTTTTTTTTAATCAAAGGCTCAGAGTACATACAGGCCTTGGGAATATCAGAGTTTGAGTTTCTGTGTTCCAAAATTGTGCAACAAAAGATAGCTTATGTTTAAACACTCAGTTTTGGTTCTATATTGTTATTTCACCAGAAGTTTATTTTTACTTTACCAGTTTATAGACAGGTGAGATAGTACAATTCTTTTTAATGACAATGGCCTGTATACCTCAGCATGAAGCAAGGAATTCCAGATATTTAACTGACATATTATTTTTATTTTTTGTTCTAGAATCTGAAATATGGGGATTTTATATTATCACTGACTTCTCATATAATCCCGAGTTGTACTATCTATATCTATATCTATATATCATCTCTCTCTCTCTCTCTCTCTCTCTCTCTATATATATATATATATACAATTTACATTTCTTATGTCGACATGACAATAGACTTCAAAACCTCTTACATCTTTTTTATACTTTGGTGAAAATTGTGGAAATTGGAATAAAATGGAAATTGAAGTAGAGAGATCAGAGTATCTTTGATTCAGAACCAAAATCTTGAGTTAGTCTGTGTCTGACTTAGCATTAGTTTTTTAATTACCTTATTAAGAAATGGGTTTGTTTAGAATATTTTTACATAAGCACAGATTTTATTGTTTCTCCTTCACATCTACCATCCATGTATTCTCTGTTACCCTCATGCCTCATTACACCTACACATTCTCCAGTGCTCTGTTTCCAGTCTGTTCTTTACAAAGTTATGATCTACCTTTAGGGAGACTATTTTTCCTGCTCTCAGCATTCCTTACTCCATTTTTTACTTGGCACCTTGAAAAGCAGCATCTCTTACCCAGAAAACTACCCCTAAAGGAGGAAATTTTCAATATATTTACAACTCAGGTTTCTCAGGGTTGTATTTCCAGAAGTGAATGGTGTTTAAAATCATAAGAACTAACCTTCTGCTTACTATAGGAGTCTGTTGTACAATCCTGACCAACAATTCAACAGTTTTCTCACTGCTAGTTTTGGGTGTTTGTTATTTGGTTTGTGGCTTTCCAGAAGACTGTTGTCAGTTAGATAGAAAATGTGTCTTTACATTATTTGTATATATTTTATTTTGACTTACATGAATACAGGTGATTGAATCTAGATATTTAATAGTATGATTCCATATGGGCTTTTCCGACATAATTTCTGTCATTTTATTCTTCTTCCTAGTATATAAACACACACACACATAGACATAGATGCAGAAAGCAACACACACAGAGACACAAACATGCACATACACAATCAGAAAGAGAAAACACCAGAAAGAAACACTATCACACATACACACTCACACTGAGATGCACACAGAGAGACACAGATATACAAACACCAAAAAAGAGACATTAACACAAAGAGAGAACACTTGGTAAGAGTGACACAGGTGAAAGTTGATGGAAAAGGCCAGTAAATATCTTTTATCTAGAAAAACATGTCACAACCACAAAAGCATTTAAGACACTAAACATGACAAAACTATATGCAATAATTGCTTGCAAAAATTAATGCACTATATTTTACTAAAAATTAAAATTTAACATTAATTTTTTAATAAAAATATATGCACAGATTAGAATTACCTACCAGGGAGATTTTGTTTCCAAATAAAATTATATCAGGAAGTGAATAACATATATAATCAAATTTCAAATCATAACCATATGTTTCATTGTTGAAATGGTACTGAACTGGCTTCAAGACTTGTATTTAAATAAGAAAGCAATTACTTAAGTGTTAACAAGGACATTTCTCTTTGAATGTGATTTATTTTGCATTTAATTAACTGTGTTTATTCTTCTGTGTTCTTTAGAAAATAATAAAAAAAACTTAGCTATAAAAATGCAGCAGAGGATCCTGCCCCAGACCTCCCATCTAGAAAGAGGTTCTGGCCATCTGTCAGGATCCCCCTCCACCCCCACCAGGAATGGCTAAGATCAAAATCACTGCAGACACCTTATGCTGGAGAGGATGTGGAGCTAGGGGAACTCTCCTCCACTTTTGGTGGGAATGCAAGCTTGTACAACCACTTTGGAAATCAATATGGCACATTCTTAGAAAATTGGGAATCAATTTCTCCCAAAATCCAGCTATACCACTCTTGGGCATATACCCAAGGAATGCTCAATCATACCTTGATATGAAAAACAAGTGCACTTGCTCAACTATGTTCATATCAGCATTGTTTGTAATAACCACAACCTGGAAACAACCTATATGCCCTTCAACTGAATAATGGCTAAATAAAATGTATTTTTTAAAGTGTCATACACAGATACATTTCAATAGATCATCTTCAAAATCTTCAACAAATTATATAACATGGCATTTAATGTGTTTAATAACCTAAGTCTTTCATGACAGTGAGACACATCTACTCCTGGTAGCACCAGTCTCCTTCAGAGAAGATGAAGGGCATCAAAGATACTCTGTATAGAATTTCTTTTCTTTATGGCAAAAAACTAGCCATGTGAGCACAGAAACTGTCATGGCTTCAATTGCTGACAATATCCGGTACAAATTGGACAAACAGGACATAAGAAAAGTGATTTCTTTACTTTGCCAAGACAAAGTAGTACATTCCTTTCAAATTCCTTTCTTCATAGGAAAGTCTATTGGATATACTAAGCTTGTGTGCAAAAGTTGATGACCCAAAATTACAGAAGAACTTAAGGTGACTGTCTGGACAGTGAGATGTCCCTGTCATTAGGTAACATTTCACATTTCTTTTGGGGTCTTTGATGGAGATGAAGATTAGATAGTCATTGTAGTTTTCCCTAGTTAGGATAGAAAGTGAATTAGGTACAAAATTTTAGACTCACCAAGATAGTATAGATAATTGAGTATTTTCTCTAATTTTGACAAATACAAATGTATGGGATATGAAGATGAAATTCTTGATACCTCTTTTTATTGTATATAATCTTACTATGTTGTAGTCAGAATCTTTCTTTTTAATTAGACAAAAAGGAATAAATGCTGTGGAACAATCCTGTACAATGTGAATGTGTATTACTCTCATTGGTCAATAAAGGAGCTGATTGACCAATACCAGAACAAAGTAGAATTAATTGCAAAAGCCAGAATAGGAGAATTCTAGGAAGAAGAGGGTAGAGTCAGAGGAATTACCAGGCAGATGCAGAGGGTGCAGGATGAACATGCCATGTTAATAAAAGTACTGTCATGTAGTAGAGCACAAATAATGAATATGAGTAAATTTAAAATATAAGAGTAAGTTAGTAATAAGCCCCAGCTAATGCCAAGCATTTGTAATATAAGCCTTTCGGAAACAGCTAGTGAGGCAGTGAAACTCTGCCAACAAATGTGAGCTTATGCTTAAAACAATTTCCACTTCTCTTATGGTCAATTTTTCATAGCATTTGTTTATTTTTTAAAATCTATTTATTTTTAATATTTATTTTTTTGATTATTTAAAAACACCAGATGCTTTTAAGAAGGAAGTTATAACATCTTCATTGATCACTACAGAGTATTAGGACAGCTTAAGAAAGGAAAGGAAAAAAATAATTTTCTTCAGTGGAATCTCACTGGGTATATAAACATGGGACCCTGGATGCCACACATGGTGCCCTCATCTTCCCTCTCCTCTCCCATTTCTCTTCACATGGCTTTTTCTGTTCATGTTCATTCTGGACTCTCCCAGATGTCTCTTCCTCTGACTATGCTCTCCCTCATGTCTATCATAAACTTTCTCCTCCAGCATATTCAGCACCAACCATGTCCTTTCCTTTATCATTTATTTTTCTTTCATATAATATATAAGTATGAATTATGTACTATGTAATACATATTAACATATAAAATAAAATATAATGTTAAAACACAAAGAGCCTTGACTGGATATTATGATAGAAGTATCCTCTAAATATGCCATTGAGTTTGGCTTTTTATTTTCTTGGTCATCCTGTATGGTTTTGCAGCCTAAACTTAAATTTTCATTTGCAAATGGTTACCAATTGGAGGTATCTACAGGGTTAGGAGTCAGTCATGTTTCCATTTCTCTTTTCAGCCAAATAGCCCCATCTGGTACAGACTCATGCATGCCTTGGAAATGTTACCTTAGCCTCTGTGATTTCATATGTGCATCTATCCTTTTGAGCTAAAAGGCCCTGTTTCCTTGGTGTATTCTATTTCCTCCAGTTATGACACTCTTTCTGCCATACCTGCCACAGGATTCCTTGTGCCCTGAGAAGAGGGATTTGATGCAGACATCCTACATAAGGATGTCTTGAATGTTCCAAGTCTTTGCATAAATTCTGCCTGTGGGTCCCTATTGTTTCCATCTGTTTCAGGCGGAAAATTTTCTGACAACAGCTGTTCAAGGCACTGATATATACCAGAATGTCCTTAGGAGTCATTTTATTCCTTCATTATACTAGTAGTGTTTGGTCTTACCCTAGGACCTTGGGTTGCCTATTCTCAGGTGCTTAATCATGAAAACAGTGTCAGGTGTATTTTCCATTTCATGGAGTGGACCTTAAGTTAAACCAGATATTGGTTGGTTATTCCCCCTAAGATTTATGCTACTATAGATGTCAGTGAGTGGGCAGAGCTCCCACGGGAAGGTTCCCCTTCTCCAAGAACCCCCAGCAGACCCTGCAATCCACAAGCCCTGTCCCCACACCCATTCTGCCCCAGACCCCCACCACTTCCTGAGAATTGGAGACCAGCCCCCAGCTTCCATCCAGCTCATAGCTCCAATCTAGACCAGAGGTGAATGACTGGGGTCATACCCAGGGAGGCCTGCCCTAGATCCCATACCTGGGACCCAGCTGTTGCTGGGGAAGACCCACCCAACTTGGCCCCAGTGGTTGGCCAGCCAACAGGGCTGCAGGAAGGTTCCCCTTCTCCAAGACCCCCCAGCAAACCCTGCATCCACACACACCCTGCCCCCACATCCATCTGCCCAAGACCCTGCCACTGCCTGAGACTTAGAGATCAGCCCCAGCTTCCATCTAGCCCAGAGCTCCCATCTTGGCCAGAGAGCTCCCATCTAGCCCAGAGACCTCCCATCCAGCCCAGAGAGCACCCATCCAGCCCAGAGAAAGAGAGAGAACTCATTGGACAAATAGCCATCATTGGACCAAGAATAAACTCAGGAGACAGGGAATCTGCCAGCCCTGATTAAACCAAAAGTGGCTTTCTGAGAAGTAGAATCTGCCACCTCTCATTGGACCAAGAGAGGCTTCCTGAAATGCTGAATCTGTCAGCTATGGCTGGACCAAGAGCCCTAATAAGACCATTTTGTTTTCTAAATATAGAGAATATATTTTTAAAAGTGAGTAAGGAGAATCAATTCTCAATGATAGAATCTGGCTGGATTTTAATTTAATTAAAATAGTAGATATAATTAACACTCTAATTTAATCTTGAAATAAGTTTTATAGCCTGTGAACTATAAAAAGACTGATTACAATGAATTACAAGATATAAGGCAAATAGCACATAAGGTCTTAAACATTTATGCATTATACAAAAAATAAAGTGCGTCAGAATTACACGTTATATGAAATGTTGATAAAATATTGAATACCCACAGTCTACAAATATAAGCACTTCAATTCTTCTACCCCATATACCTTCATTAATAATATGAATTACATGTCATTTAATGTTCCCTGAAATATCAATGGTTTAATTACCCATTAATTTTTCCAGTCTTTCACATCACTCTTTTAACTGTATTCCTAACATATTATATCTCCTTTGATTTTTATTTGGAAATTATATGAACCGGAAAACATTCAGAAATCCATAGTGGATAATTTTGTTCTATGTGTCTTCTTGCTCATATATCTCTGTATCATAAAACATTATTACTCTACTCAAAATACTGAAAAAATCATCTCTTATTTTTAGTTTTGCATTTACCTGATGATTAGTGATGTTGACAACTTTTTAAAGGAGGCACTATGTTGTAAATTTTTTCTTTCATGTTACAGGATTTGTTTATGTCATTACCCATTTGTTGGTTGGAGGCTTTATTTCCTTGATTTAAAACTACTTCATTCAATCGAAAATATTTGAAATTTATCCAAAAACTAAAATAAAAATGGAACACGTTTTCTCCCATTATAAGTAATAGTTTTCTTTGCTGTACACAGTATTTTTTTCATTTTTTGTAGTTACATCTTCATTTTTTTGTGGTTCCATCTTTTGATATCTGAGGCTAATATGTGTAACATTAGCATACTGTTCAGTAAGTTCTTGCCTACATTAATGTCTTCACATTTATTAGGTGTACAGTCTCCTAACACTCAGTGTTTCAGGTTTTAGGCTAAGGACTGTGATCTCTTTGAATTGATTCCTATACATGGTGGAGGATGATGGTCCCTTTTCACTATACTGCATGTTGATAACCAGCCTGTCAGCTACCTTTGTTTTGTAAGCTGTTTTTCCTCTACTGTTCATTTTCCTCATTGCTTAAAAAATATTTAGCTATACCATTGGTGTGTAAAGGTAATTACAACTATCTAGAAGTACCAGCTTACTCCAGTATAATGATTATCATCAAGAAATCTAACCATAAGAATTTGAAAGTCTGTTGGCAAAGAGAAATCTTTATTTGACATTGGTGGGCATTAAAATGTATAGAGATGTTATGAAAATCATTTTTGGAGGTTCATCAAACTTTTAAAATAGAAATAAAATGACACATGAAACAGTAATTCCACTTCTGGCTTCATCTCCAAAAAACTCTGCATTCATTCTTGAAGATTTTCTATCACTGTGAATAATGTTCTTATCATTTTTTGTTCTGCATTTTTTGTTATTTAAATACATTATACAATTTTATTTTGTATTTATTGTTTCCAGTATAAATTCACATTTATTTCAATATGTTCACATAAATAGACACATTTCTACAAAATATTAACCATTTCTTCATAATGAGAACCTTCTTTTTTATAGATCTTCAAATGCACGTGTGTGTGTATTTGTTGAATTTGTAGATAATATTCTATAGCATGAATTCTTTAGTTTCTTTGAACCAGCTTTTACATAACTGTTGATATCCAGTTATGCCAGCAGCATTTGTTGAAGATGTTTCCTTTTTCCATTGTACACTTTTGGCTTCTTTGTCAAAAATATATGTTCGTAGGTGTGCGGATTAATGTCAGGGTCTTCAATTCGACTCCATTGGTCCACATGTCGGTTTTTATGCCAGTACCTAACATGAGTATAAGTTTGTCTGTTATAGATGACTACTAATCTGTATTTTGTAACTATTTTACACTAAATTTTAAATGAGCTGCCAGAGCACAACATCCCAAATAGGAGTAGAAACATACATATAGTGTAACATAAATAATTTTAAATATGCACTGATAAACAAAAATCCATAACAATGTAAAATATTTTGAGATTAAAGGCTGTTGTTTTGATTAAAGTAGATTCAGTTATCTATCTTTGTTCTATCATTTCTATATCATATCTTCCTTTCTTCCTTTAGAAAAATATCTCTGAATTTAATTCTGTCATTTAGTTTTTTTTATACTATGAACAATAACAACTTGTAACCAACCCTTCTTATATGAAAACAAACATCCATAACCAATTACTTGGAAACATGAGCATAGTTCTCTAGACAAAGTGCTGTTGTTTGGGGCCACTGGTAATCTTTCAGAGACATGAGAGAATTCAGAATTTTGGTCAAGTCCTGTTTGATACATAATCTAAGCCAGAAGCCTTGAAGCTGTTCTGGAGGCAAAACTCTCAGTGAACTGCAACAGTGGCACTTTAAGATGCTGGAATAATTGGGACATTCTTTTTTCATTGGTGTCTGGTCCACTTGTTCTGAAAACATATAAATTTTTAAAGAACATGCACATCTGTATTAACGTAAGGAAAGAGTGTACATTGTACACCATCAGTCAAAGATGATTTTTTATTTTGTGTTTGAACATGTAAAATATACAGCAAGTTTCTTGAAGTTCCTTTAGGTTTATTTCTATATTTCTGCAATCAGGATTTTCAGGGATTTTTTCTCAACAAACATGATTTTTTTAAACTTTGAATAAATTCAGAGACTTTTATATTCTGTTGAAGTAAAAGCAGAACCTCTTTACAAACTAGCATATCTTTTGATTTCCACTAAGCAGTCAAGACATTTTAAAAATATATAGGTTGTTTTAATCCAGCAGCATAATACCCAATATCTCTTAGCAGCTATTGTTCAATATATAGCAATCAAATCTTCAAAGAGAACACAATAACATACAGGATGCAGATACTTTGTGTATTTTCCATCTTTATATGGCTTATTTTCTATATTACTTTACACTCTCTTTAAGAATTTAATGTTATGTATGCTATTTTTATATACCCTTTCTCTTTTCTCCTTCAAGCCTTCTGACATTTTAAAACACACTGAAACCCGTTTAGACATTTCTTCCATCTGAATCCTTTTTTACTGCATGAGTCTTTAAACTGCAAAGTGGAATGTCTGGACATGGCTAGGGCCTCCAACTCTACCCTGGAAGTTGGTTCCACCCTGCCTGGTTCCCTAAGAGCTCCGCTTTCCTATGGAAGCATCAGCAAGAGTCAAATTCACCACCCCAACTCTGGGGAATTTCTGGGTCCATTTTGCCACTGAGCAGTACCCTTTCCACTACTCATAAATCCCATCTATTTGCTTGGTAACAAGACCTCCCAAAGGAGCCATCCATGCCACTAGCATGAACCAAGAAGCTGAGTCTTATGGGGGCCCTGAAAGGAAATGCATGTCTCTAGATAAAGTAAGTAATTTTCAAATTTATTCTTCTAGTAACGGCATATGCAACTACTTTGGTGAGAAACATCAGCTACAACAAAGTATTTATACTGTAAGATGGCAAATATAAAGTTAAGGTATTTTTTTCCATGCACATTTCCATTTCAAGTATTTTTATTTTCTTAATGAATACGACATATACATCAGTTCAACCGTGAAAGAATTATGATGACTTATGACCAAAAAATTGCTCTTCATTTGTATTATTTACTTCTCTCTTCCCTGAAAAGAAAAGATACCTGTATTTTAAAAAAAATGTAATGGATGATAGGACTATTTTACTTGCATATTAGGAGAGATATCATTATTGTTGCAAAACAGACACAGCAAGATGCAGGAGAGCTCCAGGTGGTTGAAATCTTGAGATATCAAGTCTTAACATAATAGAAGACAAGGAAGTTGACACTGAAAGCCAAAATCTGAGATCAGTATAGCTTTCAAACACTTGTGACTAATAATCTATTTCCATTATATAGGCTCAGAATGTTAACAGCCCTACATCCTCCACATATCACCTGAACTTGGGTACCACAAAACACTGAAATAAATTCAAGAAGAAAAAAAAAGAATCAAGCAAAAACCCTGAATTTCAGACCTTCGTGCAACATGTAAGAGTACCTTTGAGATGATTTAATCCCCACTGGGATGTCTCGTAATTTCAGATCATCTTTTGTACACACATTACCCAAGTCTTGGAAGAGCTCCACACCATTCATATCATTCATATAGTATTTCTCAGCAAAAGACATCCCAGATGCAATATCATTTTAGGGCCACTTTACAGGACTGTGGGCATGCTGCACACCATTTGTCAGTGAATTATGAATCCTGATGCAAGCATCTTTGTAGCTCTCATGTTTGCAAGTCTTTTTAATTCTTGTAATACAGAACTATTTAAAAAAATTCTGACATGTCCTGTCATCTTAAACTGTACCTTTGTGCATGGTTCAAAGTTACAGTAATGTCCTTATGATAATCCTTGGGAATATGTCCAAATTTGATCATTCTCTGGCATGGTTCTATTTGATCAGCATTTCAGCCAAATATATTTTAACAGAATTGTCATTTTCTCATTGAGAGTCTTGTATAGATGCAGTTTTATTCCATGGAGATCCTAAATATTTCCACTGTGCAGAACATATGTTTTCTCTATAATGATGTTAATCTCTACCAATTACAGGAGATTTGCAACATCTTGCCTGCAACTTTAACTCAACAAGTTTGACCCAAGGTCAAGTAATTCCTTATTTATTATTATTAGTTCTGAATAAATTTTGTTGAGTGGGTTTTGATGATTATTTCCCCTCAGTTTGTGGACTCTTGGTCTACCCTCTCTTCATCAGCTTAACTTTCTGCCCTATATTTCAAACATGGAGTAAATAATTCTTGTCCATATATGTCCAGATTCTTTGTTAATCCCCTGTGATACAGTAGGGATATTAGGGGTATGTTTCTTAAGAAAATTAGTGTTAGGACTTCATTGCTACCTTTTATCTTAATACAGAGATTTCGTCACCTCTTCTATTGCAATAGGCTTTTGTATGCTCTCACACTGAATGTGAGTTCATATGCTCAACTGCCTTCTTGTGCAGTTGAGCAAAAAGAAACTGTTTCCCTATAGTAAATCAAACACCACAATCTCTGACCATCTTTTCACACTTTCACAAGGATCCAGGAGCCTTATATTGTAATGTCCCACTTAAGACTGACCATTCTCCACACTTACTCAATGTACATTGCTCATTTTTTGGTCTCTGTATTAGTCATTATCTGCTCCAAAGAGAAGCTTCTTTTCATACTAGTTAAGCCTGAGATCATTGTTTTGGGGAGTTGGAATATAATACCTATTTTTGGCTATTAAGTACTGGAATATTTAATTACTTCAGTATAAATAATTGAGATTACAACATAAACAGAAATTTGGAAAACAGCAGCCTAAAGAGAATAGGTAATAGTGTTGGCTTCACTTTTGTAATTTTAAGTAATTGAAATTACAATACATGAGAAGATGTGGGTTGGTGTGGTGAGATGGTTGATCACACTCTGACACTCCTGTTACTACCCAGTAAAGTTATACCTTAAATTAAGGGGTAAAACCGGTGACTGAGTAGAATTGTTTATAAACAAGCCAGCAATTTGGATAGATAAGATAAACAGGAAGGAAAGGGTGGGGACTATAGTTTGTGTTTTCTATTGGTTCTAGGATGAGAGAAGAGATATCAGAAATCAGAACAAGCAAGACATGAAGGAGGAGAGGTAACAGCCATAAGCCACATGGAAATGTGCAGATTAATAGAAATGGGTTAATATAAGGTATAAGAATTTAGAAATAAGCCTAAGTTATAGGCTAACCTTTCATAATTAATGAGTCTCTATGTTATTATTTGAGGGTTGGTTGTCTTACTCGAAAATACTGTTACATGAAAGCTTATTTTTGATCAGTAAATCACTTTCAATATATCTTCAGAGATTCGTTTGGCATTTTGATAATCATGATTCGATAAGCTAAAAATAATCCTTCACAAAAACAGATGATAAAGTTTTGGCTTCTTATTTCCCTTCTATTGCTGTGATATCTTTTCTGCCCTGTTGATCATGAGTTGCATGCAATGTCACTGTTAGTATTTGTTGATATTTATTGAGGGATTGGTATTCCTAATTATAATGATGTTATACTATTTTTATGTTTTTTCTTAATGTTGTTTTTTCCAGCCTGTGATATTTTGGAGACATGTCTCTAAGCTATTGAAATTAATTTTGAAAGTGTCTGGACTTTTGGCATTTTGTCATGACTGTGATGGTGTTCAAGTCCAGTGCCATCTTATTCAAATTACATCCTGTAATAATTTATTCACTACCCTTTTCTTTGGGTCTTAGTTCCATATCTTCAAATAAGAACTCATGACCTGAAGCAATTGAGAAATCAGGAAAAGAGAAAGTAACCACAGCAGGGTGTGTGGTAGAAATGAAGAACAGGAACAGTACACCAGTGATCTGGGGAGAGAAATGACAAAATGGGTTGGGGTGACTTTAGTTGGGATAGGGAGGGAGGTAAATACAGAAGGAGAATTAAGAAGGGCTAAATGACAGGAAATATGACAATTTCAAAAGGAATCACACTATTAACTCTCTATGCAAAAATTACAAAATGTAATTCTATGAATAAATATATATAAATAATACATATGCTAATTTCCCATCTAACTTAATATTTCTCTGAAGAGCAATAGAGCACCTAAAAAATATTAACACCTGACATGGAAAACAAATTTCTGAGTTGTTGTCCAAGATTCTTCTAAAACACCAAAATGTATGTTCCTGCTGCCAGAAAGAACATCTACTTTACAAATAACACCCAGAAACCCTTAGTTAAAACTGTTTTGAAAATCTCCCTAAAGTCTTGCTCCAATATAAGAGAAATTGTTATGTAAAATTCAAAGGGAGAAATGGTAAGTAAGGAATTCTGACTCCAGAAGAAATAGTCTTCCCTAAGGAAGAACACATAGCTTTAAAGAAAGAACTGGAAACAGGACACATTTAAATGTAAGGATGCAGACAGAAAGTAGCAGAAGGATACTCCAAGGATGTCTAAATGATTAGAAAATGGGGAGGAAAACCAATAAAAACCAACCTCCTGCAGAAATATTCTAAGTGAACCCATTACTTTATAAGCTAATTAAAATACAAAGTAATGTTAACTCAGATGCAGCTTGACTCATGGTCATTGTTCTGCATCCCAGTTTCTATGATCTCTCTCATATCAATGTCCACTTTGTTCAAATTTCCATATTTTCTTCCCAGTCTAATGAAAATGCAAGGTGTTTTGATTTCTATCATACTGATATAAATTTTAAGTAAAACATACATGTGACAGATTACAGGAATAGATCATAAGTCCTAGTAATAGTATGAAATACTAAGTATCAGACAATAAAATAAAAATGAGAACAAATATTCCTCATTCCAATAGAATTATATGGCTTGTTCTGAGTTACCCAGGAGACTGTAAAAGATTTGAAGCAGCCCACCCATCTAATATATAGTGCTTTGTTCTGTTAATGCTAGAAAACTAACACATGTGTTTTAACACATGAGAAATATATTCTCTTGTAGAAAAATTGCTAAACTTCTTATTAAATAAAAATCTCGAGACAGAAATTGGGGATAAAGCCTGAGAGAGATCAGAGGAATAGGAAACGCCATAGCTAACCTCACCTCACCAACTCTGCAGCTTCCAATGCGAGCTACTTCCTGTCTCCTCAAACCTTTATGCCTTTCTGTTTTGTTCTTTCATTTTCTCTCTCAACACAGCTACATCACTTCTTCTTTCTTCCCTGCTATGTCACTTTCTGACTGTCTTTACTGACCTCCAGTCTATTATGGTTAGTGCTAAAAATAAAGGCATATATCACCATGCTTGGCTCTATTCCCAGAGTAGCCTTGAATTCACAGAAATCCAGACAGATCCTTGCTTCCCAAGTGATAGGATTAAAAGTGTGTGCTACCATGCCTGATTCTATGCTAATATAGTGGATAGCTTTCTCCTCTGATCCTCAGGTGAATTTTATTGTGAGAAACAATATATTGGGGGACACAATACATCACCACATTTCTCCTTTTGTTGTCTAATAAAAAATAAAAAAGTTATAACTAATACACGAAAAACTAAATACAATAAATACAATAACTATATACAATATATACAAGCAATAAATACATTAACAATACCTAGTCCATTTGCATTTGACAAATTCATGGAACATATTCCATTATCTTTCCTGTTTTAGTGAGTCCAAAATGTACCTAATTCACTTTCTATCCTAACTTATATTACCAACAGAAAACTATCTTGTGATGTCTTTCAAACTTGTACATTTTATACCAGTTAGTGAGTTTCTTTTCTGAAATTGTTAACAAGGAAAAGTGTAACTACAACTATCTAATCTTCACCTCCCTCAGAGACCTGAGGAGGAAATTGTATCTAGTAAAACAGGAAGTGCAAACAAGTGGCTTCCAAAAAACGAGAGTTATAAGAAAAACAGCCAGCTTCCTAGACAGTACCGAGGTTTCTCTGCAATATTGTGGCAACATATTTGGCCTACAGGCTTAGAATATGTGACAGACTCGTTTGTGAAGCAGGATGTATGCAATGCCTACAGCTTGACTCCGCTTTCAGTGTGAGTATTCCATGTACCAGATAAACTTGAATTCTGCCAGTGTCATGTCATGATTCAGGATTTTAAATTATGGGAATTGCTGGTATTTTTGGAATTTAGCTTACCATTCTTTTCAACTTGTGCGTGGCTTCATCTCTTTTATAAAATGCCAGTCTAACATTGAGAGGCCACACTCCATCAGTCTAGTTACTTCTTAAAGAATAACAGTTCCAGTTACTGTTCCACTGCAAACAGGAGCCATCTGCCCACCGCCTGTTCAACTGCCATTGATGAAAGGGACACTGTAATTTTTCTGGATAGCCAAGCCACTTCAGTGATGGTGCCATATTGCTCTGGCCTCAGAGGATACCTGTTGCCAAACCTGCAACCACACTTGTCTTGGTAACGATTGGCAGTCCTTTGTTTTGTGTCCTGCTTGTTCATATTGGACAGCATACTGTCAGCAATTGATGTGAAAGCCCTTTCTTGGTTAGTGGTTATCTTTTGCCACAGTGAATTTAAACTAAACTCCATGTGTAGGTTCGTCAATGCCCATATCTTGTCTACAAGTAGATTGGTGCTGCCAGGAGCAGACATGGTTCATAGTCATAAAAAAAGAAAAAAAATCTATGTAATAAAAACATTTTGCCGGGCATTGGTGGCGCATGCCTTTAATCCCAGCACTCGGGAGGCAGAGCCAGCCGATCTCTGTGAGTTCGAGGCCAGCCTGGGCTACCAAGTGAGCTCCAGGAAAGGCGTAAAGCTACACAGAGAAACCCTGTCTCGAAAAATAAAAAATAAATAAATAAAAAATAAAAACATTTTAAATACCATACTCTGTAGATCTCTGAAGGGTTTGAAGATGACCTGTCTATCTAAAATATATCTGTTTGACCATGAAACATACCAAATGTAAGTACAAGCTCAATTGTAACATCTAACTACTAACTTTCAAGGACCAGCAAATTGTATTTACATTGTTAAATAAACCTGTATAGTTACAATATCCTCAACAATATTAGAAATACATGTACAATATATCAATCTCAAATTGTCATTAATATACATAATTTATATAGGATACATAAAACTCCAATCAAATGTAAAGTATTTAAAACTAGTAGTTGCTTTCTAAAAAAAAAGATTCAATAATCTATCTTTTTATCTTATCATACCTATACAAATCAATCTCAAATTTGAAGCAATGTTCTTAATTTGTATACAATATACAAAAATCCAATCCAATATAAAATATTTAAAACTAGTACTTACCTACCTTTTCATCTATATCATATCTATTTCCTCTCTTTTTGCTTTTCAGAGTAGATATAATAATCTACCCTTATTTTATCATTTCTATATCATTTTTAAAAGTAGATTCAATATTCTACCTCTTAACTATATCTTCTTTTTCCTTTTGTTTTTCTTTTTCAAATAAGAACCTGAAATCTGATCTCAGCTATTTAATCATTTTCCCGATAATTAACAATACCAGCTTGTAACCAACCATTCTAGAAAATTACAATTATCCAAAACACCTTGAAAGACCAAAAACTACCCAACCACCTTTTTGGGAATGTGGGCGTCATGTTCTTAATATTGCTTCCTGCTGTTTAAGGGTGATGACATCTTTAGGGGGATCCTGAAAACAAAAATTTTGGGTTAATGGTCAAGACCTTGGAGAGGTAGCAGTATCAGAAGTTGTCCAGTTTCTGCATTCATAATGCAAAAGTGCAGGGCTTATCTCAAATCCTTGCTTGAGTAATTTGTGAGGCTGTATCATCTCAGCTAGCCATCTCAAAATTGTCCTGAGGAGTTGTATTCCAAAGCTGATCTTTGGGTGATGTTTGTCAGCTTCTTGGTATTATTATTGTTCATGTGGAATCATCATTGTAGGGCCCAAAATCTTTTTGGAGACCTCAAATTTACTGTTAGGTGAGATCATGATTCCATGCAGAAAACTGATAGAGATTCCAACACAAAAATATGTATAGGCAGCTAAATGAAGCCTTATTTCTAGAATTAGTATTCTATATGACCATTAATATCATAAGAAAAGTTTAAAACATATATGTTAATCTTATAAATTTTGATTAAAAATGCATATCTTAAGAAAATTTAAAGAGTAACAATAGAACCAAAGAATTATGAGATTAGTGACAATAGAATAGTCTCTTAATTT
The DNA here is from genome assembly GCF_004664715.2 of Peromyscus leucopus. NCBI lineage: Eukaryota > Metazoa > Chordata > Mammalia > Rodentia > Cricetidae > Peromyscus > Peromyscus leucopus. The sequence continues at coordinate 30,381,393 of NC_051082.1, forward strand.
TGGTTTCCTACTGTTCCATATCAGATGGCTCTTCTGACATGATACAGAGATTTTGCATTTTCCTTTTAACAAAGGTGCTTGGGTTTAGAGAAGGAGAGAGACATTCTCCAACTCCAAATCCAGCTTTAATTTTTAATTCAACTGGGACTACATAAAGACCATTTTGTTATGTGACTGTATAGAAGAACAGAAACAAACATTTAGTAAGATTTATGAAAATTTATGTGTGATATACCAATAGGTCAATTTTTTCTTTTTCTTTGGGACTTTTTTCTGGATGATTTTTCCTTTTTCTTCAGATGTCTCATTTGTCCAGTGTTCTTTAGATTCCTTAGCCTTTATTCGCCTGAAAGACAAAAGCAAAAACCCTTCTCCAAGCCTAACTTTGGAGAGGATCCCATTTGGCAAGTTATATTTGATTAAATGAAAAGCATTTGTTAGTGGTATAAGATAATTTTAAATTGGATGGTCATGCCGGCCTTTAATGTCCTTAATACCCTCTGGTATGTTTCACTCACATTCTCAAAAGCCAAAATTTCAATTATTATATGTCTAGCTTCTAAAATTGGTATCATTCTATTTACTGCTGAAGACAGCCTTTGTAAGAAATCTGTGAAGGATTCTTTGGGGCCCTGCATAACATTTGAAATGATTCAATTTAATTCTCCCTTCCTCAGTTCTGTCCCAAGCATTCATGGCTGCCATGTGGTATAGAATTAGGGTTTGGTTATCATATAAACATTGTCTTTGTATATCAGCATAACTCCATACCTCCATTCCTACTTTCTTGCTCTATAGTTTCAGTCTCCTCTTTCCACCCTTGATCTCTACTGTAATTGTGGTCCAGCCTCTGGGATTGCTGTAACTAATTCTCCCAATACTGAGGGATAATTCTATTACAAATTGACCACATGTTTAATATCTGCTTTACAAATGGAGACTGCATATCATATGATACTATAGCATCTTTAAATTTCTTTAAATCTATCATTTCCACTGGAGTTAAGTTAACTCATATACACCCTTGAGCATTTGATAGTTCCTGGATAGATTAAGTTTGGTTGTTTGTAAACAGGCTTTTTCTCTGTAAATATATAATTCAATCCTGAGATAGGTTCACATTTAAGTCTTTCTGGGTCTGAATTGCTCTATAATTCATTTTAACAGGTTTTTCTAAAGTTAATCCTGAGATAGGTTCACCTTAAATTCTTTTGTCTGGGTCTTAATTTCTCAATAATTCATTTAAACCAGTTTTTCTAAAGGTTTCATCTTGTCACTCAAAATGACCAACCTTTTTAAGGCTAAAATAAAAATGATCAAACAAATAATATTCATAATTGCTGTTGCGTACATTCCATCAACATTAATTATCCTATCATTAAATTGTTCCACTTTCAGAATGACCAATGTTCTATTAAACAAAGACTAAATTTCTTCCATTGTAAAAATATTTCCCACTTTTTAATATGGGAAAAATTCTCTTTTAACTAACTTCTACCTTTAAGATATCTTAATTGACTTGCCAATTTTGTTGACTGCACAGAAGAGTAGAAGTCTGAGGGAATTTCAAAGCAGCTACCTAGTGTGATGGCAGTCTGAGATGGGAATCCAGAGAGAGCTCACTACCCAGCAGGAGAAATAAAAGCCAAAGAGACTTCTCCAGCCCAGGTGTCGTGGAGATCTATCTGCGTGCATCTGTGGCCTGAGCCATGCAGCTCCGGCCTGAGCCTGGAGGCCTCTAAGGCCACAAGAGGCTTTTTATTGAATTCTTGCCACAATCATTGGAGTGCCAATTGGAGGCAAATTACTAAATGGTCTTAAAAAAATAAAAATCTCGAAGCCAGAAATCGGGGTTAAAGCCTGAGAAAGATCAGAAGAATAGGAAAAGCCACAGCTAACCTCACCTCACCAACTCTGCAGCTTCCAAAGCAAGCTACTTCCTGTCTTAATATATGCCTTTTGTCTTATTCTTTTATTTGCTCTCTTAGCCCAGCTACATCACTTATCTTCCTACCCAGCTCTGTCATTTCTTACCTGTCTGTATAGACCTCCAGATCTCTATGGTTAGCTCTGGGATTAAAGGCTTGCATCACTATGCCTAGCTTTGTTCCCAGTGTGGGCTTGAACTCATAGAGACCCAGAGAGATCCCTTCCTCCCAAGTAATAGGACTAAAGACATGTGTTGCCATTGCCTGACTTCTATGCTAATATAGTGGCTAGATTTTCCCTGTGATCCTCAGGTAAATTTTATTGTGAGACACAATATATTGGTTGGTATAGGCAATAATGAATTTAAAGATCAGTATGTCCTAATTATTTTCACTGAACCCTGTCCGTTTGGGACATTTCCAGGATGTTTTCTGTCTCATCTCCCTTAGCATTCTCCTTGCATGGTCTTTGCATCATGCTGATTCACTGTCTCATGTAACTTTTGTGATAGAGTGCTCTTGCCAAGACTATTCAAGAGGAGTCACCCCTGGGGTCTTGATGTTCTTTACTCTTGAAGTCATGAGGCCTGTGTTTAAGGAAGATTCACAAATGTATTTTGAAGCTTTTTTTAAATCTTGAGTGAAGGGTCTCAGATGGGAAGTCTCAGGGAAGAAAATTGACCAAATATCTCCATGGGGTGTAGAAGCGGCTTGTCAAAAATATATGTGATTAGAGTAATGACTTTAATCACCAAAAATATTACCAACTCTTCTCCTCACAAAAACATGATCTGTATATGTAGATGCTGAACACATTGAGATCTGTGTCCCCCATGCTTACAGTGTGGTAGACACTACTATTTCATGATGTTCTCTTGGATTTTTCTTTTCTTGCTCCTGGAGACTCTTGTTCTTTTAATGATTTTCAATGCAATTTAAAGTCACTAAGTCCTTTACATAGTGATGGAAATGTGATGATTTCAGCAACTTTTACACTTTTTAATTATTATTGCACAAAAATCCATCATTTTAAATGTGAAGATAAACCAACAATACAGCAAGTGCTTTTAAAATTTATTTCTTTTCAGAATTCAGATTTCATTGTCCTCAAGTAAGTTTGGTTTCACATGAATTTATCTTTAATTTCCCATTCTGTCATTTGCTTTATTCTACTCACAAAACTTTTTAAGGTATATCTTTGTTTCCTCTCTCAAATGAATAGAGATTGTTTTAATTCATGTTATTTTACACACTTGATAAGCTGAATCTCTCTACATTCTTCTGACTTACCTTTAGCTTTTCAGGTGAGAGATATTTTCATGGCTTTCTCTGCAGACAGAATATTTTTAAAAAGTTGACATGTTGTTTTGGTCAATTTTCAAAGTGTAGTTTTTCTCCTTGGGGAGGAAATAATGCCATAAATTGTAGTTACTGAGAGTCTTTGTGTGATGGTAGGGTGAGAGGGGCTGCCTGTGCTAGCTACTGTTGTTTTGGAAGTCAGAATATGAGAATTTGCTTTTGTGTCTTCATCTGCTAAGATGATTTCAAAATGACTTACAATTTGTATCTATAATTTTGAGTAGTAATATTTTAGATTCTGTTACTTTTACACCATTCTATTTCATTCCAGTGTTTCTAATTATTTACAACTGGTATGTGTGTGTTCTGCAAGACACATAGATGTTGTTGGTGACCTCTGAGGGTTGTTTCTTAGTATGATGCCTGTAGGATTAGAGGGTATTAGCAGACAAAAGATAGAATTGAGAAGACTCTCCTGGCGAGAAATGTCTATGTAGGAGTCTTTTTGAATGATGTAAGATTTATTTTACTCCATGCAGACATTTCTATAGCTGTAGAATCCACCTATTAAGTTCTCAAATGGAGGAAGATAGCTTTCATTCCATTTAGAACAAAAACCTCTGAAATGAAAATGAGCAAGCAAGGTACAGGATGAGAGTCAGCAGATAGACAATTAGGAGTAAAGATACATTTAGATCCTTGAAATACAATTATGTTTATGCTGAAACCTGTATGTAGGTCCAAGTTATGAGCCCTGGAATGTAGAACAGGAAACATGATCAGGGAGGAAATGTTGGTAGACATAAGTATGTTTTGCCAGCTTAGTCTGAAATAGACATAGCAAATATGGTGACAGAAATCCATTCACATGAATTTGCCTATGTGACTATATGTGGAAAGTGGGTTTGTTTTGTCTTTTCCCCTCTTACTTGATTCTCCTCACATTTTGATTGGATCCACACAAGTATTTTCTTTCTGATAATCATAACAAAAAGCACATTGAATGTGTGACCAGGAATATATTCTATTGCAATTATATTTTGGGTCTTAATGTGTAATTTTATTTTACCCTCGTGAGGTCCTAATTTAAACAATAATAAGTAAAATATATATCTCCACATTCTCACCAGGAATAGTTGTCACTTGAGGTTTTTATCTTAGTCATTCTGTCTTGTATAAATTAGAAGACCAATGTTCTTTTGATTTCCCTTTGTCTCATGGCTAAGGCTGTTGAACTTTTCTTTAAGGATTCTCAGCCATTTGAGATTCTTCTGTTGAGAATCTCTGTTTAGGTCTCTAACCCATTTTTGAATTGGATTATTTGGTCTCTCAATGTCCAGTTCCCTGAGTTTTAATATATTTTGGAAATCAGTCCTTTGATATACAGTTTGTGAAGATACTTTCCCTTTTGTAGGCTGCTGTCTTGTCCTTTTGACAGTGTGCTTTGCCTTAGAGAAGATTTCCATTTTTATGAAGAATATATTCCTTGTAGTTTTAACTTCATAATGTTTCTAATTTGCTGCTTTCTTCATAATAAATATCTTATTTATATATTTAACGTAATATTTCACTTTAAAGGACATAATATTTGCTTTGTGGTTATTCTAAATTTTTCATAATGTTATGTTCATTTCAAATAGATTTTATATATTTTTTGTGAAAATAAAAATGTGAATTTCAAAATTGATCAAAAGCTTTCCATCTTTGTCTTTATTATTCATTTTCTCATGAATACACACTGTCTACAAATATGACCATATCAATTCTTCCAGTCCATTTATCCTCATTAATAATATAAACTGCATGCCATTTAATATTTCCTGAAATATCAATGGTTTTACCACCCATTAATTTTTCCAGTCATTCATATTATCCTTTTAACTGGATTTTTAACATATTCTATCTTTTTTGATTTTTCAGTGGAATTGAGTGAAATGGGAAACATTCAGAAATCCATAGTGGACATTTTTGTACTTAGTTTCTTTGTGTTCATGTATCTCTGTATCTTGAAGCATCATACTCTACAAAAAATACTGGCAACAGTTAATGTGTAATATTGTTTTTTTTAGTTTTGCCTATATCTGATGATAAGTGATATTGAAAACTTTTTAAAGTAGGTACGAGTTGTATGTGCTTTTCTTTAGTACAGATTCTGTTTATGTAATTACCCATTTGTTGGTGGAGGCTTTATTTCCTTGATTTACAACTTCTTAAATTAATTGAAACATTTGGACATTAGTCCAACGTCTAAAGAAAAATTGAAACTTGTTTTCTCCCATTATGTGATGTTCTGATGATAGTTTTTTTTTCACTGTACATAATACTTTTCTGTTTAGTTTTATTAGTTGCATCTTCATTTTGTATGGTTCCACCTTTTGATATCAGAAGATATTTTGTGTAACATTGTCATTCTCTTCAGTAATTTCTTGCCTACATTAATGCTTGACAATTATTAGGTGCATATTTTTCTATTGCATTCAGTGATTCATGTTTTAAGCTAAGGACTGTGATCATTTTGAAATGATTCTTATATAATGGGGAGGGTAATGTTCTCTTTTTACCCTCTTGTATGCCGAGACCCAGCCTGCCAGCTGCCTTTGTTGTGTAAGCTGTTTGTTCTCAACTGCTCATTTTCCTCCTTGCTTAAAAAAATTTTGGCTGTACCATTAGTGTGTAAAGGTAATTACAACTATCTATAAGTGCCTGGAGTAATGGCTATCATAAAAAATATAACCATAAGAATTTGCAAGTCTTTGGCAAAGAGAAATCATTTGATGTTGATGGTCATTAAAATGGACAGATTTGTTATGGAAATCATTCTGGAAGCTCATCAAACTTTTACAATAGAAATAAAATGATATATGAAACAAAATTCCACTTCTGGTCTCATTCGAAAAAACTCTTCACTCACTCTTGAAGATTTTCTATCACTATGAATAATGTTCTTATTTTTGTTTTTAATTTTTGTTATTTTTTTGAAATTTAAATAATTTTTTCAATTTTATTTTAATTTTTTGTTTTCAGTATAAGTTTACATTTATTTAAATGTTATATAACAAGATACACATTTCTACAAAATATTAACCATTTCTTCATAATGGGAACATTCTCTTTTCTAGCTCTTCTCATGCATGTGTGTGAGTTTGTGTGTATGTGTGTGTTTGTTGAACTTGTGCATAATATGTTATAGCATGAATACTTTTGAACCAGCTTTAAAATTCTATCAATATATTATTTTTTCTATTTTCATGGATTTTATTTTTTATTGTGCTCATTAAGTTTTATTTTATCTCTTCTGACAATGTAATTATTATTGTATACATTACTAATCAATGAATACTTTTTTAACTTTAAGCATTTACATGTAAACATATAGTCCTTTGAGCATATAATGTAGGCTATCAAGATAAATCCCAGGGTTAAAAATTTCATTGACTGTGTGGTGGTGGTGCATGCCTTTAATCCCAACACTTGGGAGGCAGAGCCAGGCAGATCTCTGTGAGTTTGAGGCCTGCCTGGGCTAAAGAGTAAATTCCAGGAAAGGTGCAAAGCTACACAGAGAAACCCTGCCTTGAAGAACAAAACAAAAACAAAAACAACAAAAAAAATTTCAATTCCACATATCTTGATATTTATTATGGAATCCAGAAGACAAAGGTCCTAATGACAGTAACTACAGTGAATGAATGGACTTGGTAGTGGGATGATAGCAAGCAGGCAAAACCCAAAAGTTTCCTTCTTCCATATCCATATATAGGTTTCCATCATATATGATCCTCATTGAAGATGTGTCATCCTTCCTATAGATCTAGATTAAGGAAGTGTGTGAAATACCTGGATTAAAAGAATGTCTCCTTACCACTAAGATCCATATAATATGTAGTTAGGTAGATAAACAAGAATAGCCATTACAAGTACACCCTTTGACAAGTGGAAACACAATCATACATCCTTTTGATGTGATTAATAACCAAATGAACAAGGCATGAGACATAGGAGGTTTTAACAAATAAATTTACTATGTATTGTGAGAATATTCTTACAATGGGAGGTGCTCAAATAATGTATATCCCTTCTCTTTAAGTTCTCAATGACAACAAATTTCATTCTATCAAAGTTCACTATTGGGAACCCACGATTTCATAGGGCTTACTTACAGAAAATAAGCATGGTCTTTCTGATGATAGTGTGATGAATCAGAGCTGGTCACACTGAAAATTCTTTACTCTGTATGAAGATAATTTATCATTTCATAAATAGTATCTACCTCCCACCTTTTAAAAATATTTTCAAGTCAGCTTCTTATTTTTTCAAGTTGTATTAACTATTTAGATGTCCCTCTGAGGTTATTTTTTCTTCATTTGAAGGTATGAAGGTGACTGTTGTTTAACTTGAGAGATTTAACAAAATCACCATGTTGGATCTTCAAAAGCATATTTATTCTTTTATTTGTTTTAATGATGCTTTATTGTTGGGAAATATTGTTATATTTACAGTGTAGCATAATAATACAATAATGGTGTACCAAACAACAAAGTCTATTAAACCAGAAGCAAACTTTATTCTAGAAAAAAAAAAATCAAAGAAAATAAAAAAGAAATTCTCTGTAGGGGACAAAAGTTTATCAGCTATCTGAAACCACTGCCAGAGTTTGGGATTATGAAGATCTGGTAAAGGGGGAGGGTTTCACCCCCCTTTTTATAGCAAAAGTAAGCATCAGGCATGGGATTCATGATAGGAGTCAAGGAGAAACTTCAAGTGTAGCTGGAGTTTTCTCCAGACTGCCAGGACTGCAGCCACTCAGACCCAAATATACACACAGAGGCTTACATTAATTAAAACTATGTGGCCTAATGGCTCAGGCTTTTGGCTAGCTAGATCTTACATCATAAATTAAAATATTTCTATAAATCTTTACCTTGACACATGGCTCATGGCTTACCGGGACCTTTACATCTTGGTTCTCATGGTAGTGGCTGGCAGCCTCTCTCTGACTCAGCCTTTTTGTACCTAGAATTCTCCTCTCCATTTGTCCTGCCTCTACTGGCTACTGGCTAATCACCACTTTATTTATTAATCAATCAGAGCAATATATTCACAGAATACAGAAGGATATCCACAGAAATCAAGCATGGGATGCATGCTAGAAGTCACATAGAAACAACTATTAGAAGTTAACTTCGATCCATGCATTTGTTGACTATAAAAGGAAAAGGGTTTAAAAGTTAACCATTGGCTTTTGACAGAGGAGCTGGCTATAAGCAGAGAGGCATTGTTAGAAGTTAAACTTTTGAGATTATGACTGTCTGCTTTTATTTTGTAGGTGTACAATTTTATATTTATATATTCCTGGACACCTCACTTAGAACCATTAAAATACGTATTTCTGTATATGCAATCATATATATATATATATATATATTTAAAATCACACATATAACTAATTGTAATAAATGATGGCTCTTTTCTAATATGAGCAACATATCCTGGTTTAAGAACAGTAATATCATAAAGGTAATAGATAACCTTAAGGGTAATGAACAATATTGTAGAACTAGACCTGGAATAAGCATTAAGGAGATACATTTTGACCAGAATTGTATGATTCCATATCTCTTTGACTTAAAGTACACATTCAATTTACATGTAGAATCTCAGGTTAGTTATTCCAAAGAAGTGTGCAGGAACATAATCATTTCTATTTGTTTTACCTATGTAGTCAGATTAAATACAAAGTTTATGTAAGTTTTTTTTCTTGAAGTTAAACAAAATAACCTAGGGCAAAGTCAATTATTATTCTTTCCTGGAGCATTTTCTTATAACCATTTTGTTAAATACCTCATGTGAACAACAAACCATAATTTCATGTGGACACTCTATACATAAAAATATAAATGACAAATCCTAAAAAAAAACAAGATTTTATGATTATTGTTTGTTGAGATTAGATTTTTATCTTTTTCATTGTAAAAGGAAAATCTCACACAGAGGGATCTTTAGTCAACATGTTGTTACTTTGGGCAGAAACAAAAGCAGATACTCAGATATCAAACAAGCATGAGGGGCAAAAAACATTTTACCCCAGTTAGAAGAAAATTGACTTGGATGTACCAGTCAAAATTAGCAGTGAGACCCAGTAGAGCCTACCATAGAAGCGCTTTCCTGACTACAGTTTCTCTCTCACATGGCAATTCATCCTTAGAGTCTCTGTTGAGTATTGTGATTTTAATAAGGATCTTTTTAGAAGCTAGTAATTATATCACTTAATAACGTATTAATGTTAAAACAAAATAGAGGAAAAGCATTAATAATGACAAAACAAACACCACAGAGGTTTTATGTTTTCTCCATGGTCACATATATATGGGTGTGTGGATCCTACTGAACTCAATGGGACAATGACATATAACAATGGTCACCATTTTGGATGGTTCCAAAAAGTCACATTGAATATGCTTGCTTTATGATATCATTAGCAAACTAGCTGCCAAGGCAAATGGTTGCTTCCATCTTGATGAGAATCCTCAAGTCATGTGTGCAATAAACCAGGTCATATATTCTGTTCAAGTTGTACTCAGCTCCAGGATAATGTAATTACATCTATCATCAGGGCACTCAAGGTTGTTTTGCAATCCACTTTGTGTGGGAGGTAAGAACATATTGAAAGAATAAAGAAAAAGGCAGATAAATGGTAGAAATAGCAAAAAATTGGCACTAAGTAGCCCAGGGGATTCAAGTTATGACTGTAGACTGATAAACTATAAGAAGTTCACTCAGTCATTATGTTCTTCATTGTATGGCTCTCAGAAAGGAGAGGAAGATGGCATGAGAGAGAGGGAAGCTTGTTCAAAGAGATGTGTTTTGATGCTGGACTCCTAAACCTTCTCAGGTTCAGATCCAAGGTTGCTTTGGGATTTATATTTTCAACACAGGCTGACATCCCCATAATCATTATTGGTCCTTCATCAAAACCAGTGAAAGGCTGCTGTCTCTCCATCTTTATACAGACAGAGTGATTGTGATGTGGGGGAATTGGCGTTTTATAGTGCAGAACAGGGAAGCCTTTAAGGATGGAAGTCACCATCAGCTGTTTATATCATTAAAGTATAATAAATTTAGGTGGTTTTATTTATATTCCCCCATACTAGAGATTCCAAGGTTAATATTAGTGCAGGTCAAGATTCCTGCCAGGAAATTTTAGACATACCCATGTCTTTTAGATAATTAAACCATCACTTATTAGATAATGTGGCATTCAAAAAAATTCCTCTGATGAAAAAATTATTGTTCATAGATATATACAAGCCATTGCTACCATACCATCTACAATGTAGTCCAGCAACATACTGTTAGGTATGATATGTGTCCACGCCATGAATATTGACAATCCTTCTCTGCAGATTCAAGTTGAGGAGCTACCAGTTTTCTTTGGCCTTCATATTTGCCATTGAGGAGATCAACAGGAACACTCACATTTTACCCCACACATCTCTAGGATTTGAGCTCTATAATGTTGAAAGCAATCTTCTGTACAGAAGCTTTAATAAATCCTCGTGCTTTTGCATCAACTGGACTGGAGTCTGGGTTCTTGGGGCGCCTACTTGAGAGCCTAAACTTTGGGGTCCAACAATGGTATAACTTACAATGCATATCAGGGATTTAGGACAAATGAGACCCATTGCTTCAATGGATTCTGTTGATCTTTCTGGGAATAAATTCATCATCAAATTTTGTATCTCTTTTAACTTCACTCTTATCTCAAGAATATCCATTTCAAAAATGGTGCTGGAAACCTTATGGTTTTGGATTCACAAAGGAAATTAGAAGCAGAATATGATATTCTCAACCTCTGAGATTTTCCAGATGGCCTCAGACAAAAGATGAAATTTGGAACATTTTCTCCAAAAGCTCCACAGGGCCAAGAACTCTTTTTGTCTGAGTATATGATACAGTGGGCTATAGGATTTACAGAGGTGGGATGCATTTTGTCTCATTGCTTTGAACTTTATGTCAATAACATTTGTTTGTGAATGTTATGATAGTTGGTTCCTTACAGAATGCCCATCAGTATGAACAAAATTACTGTCATATGAGGAAGTTTTCTATTATTCTGAGGAATGGGATTATTTATTTTTCTATATTTTTTCTGTGGGCACTTATTTCCAGTAATAAATACAGTGTCTATTTATTGAGATTTCATTCTTGTCCTGCAACCACTTGACAAATGTAGTAATTTGACTGCCAGATTAGAAAATATCAGTGCATGGTCATTTGATTTCAGGCACATGGCAATGTACAATAGCATGAAAGGCACATGTGCATGGTTTAAATACATGTCTTCCTGATTTTAAAAAAAAGGAAATAATCTGTCAAAGAACCAAAAAAAAAAAAAAAGAAAAACAGGCTGACAAACATAAGAACAAAGACTTTATTGGGTCACATTTGGCATGAGCAGTTCATAATGATTCAGGCAATCATGTTGGCAAGAACCTGAGAAAGTGAGAAACCTGAGAAATGTTGTATTGTCAGTCAGGAAGTAGACTGATGTGAACACTGCTCTTCACATCCCTTTTTGATTTTATTCAATCCCTAACAATAGCCAATGAAATAGCAATACTTCATTATGAAATATGTCTTCTAGCTTCTAGTACCCTAATGTAGATGATATCTCACAGAGATTCACAAAGAATAGTTTATATGGGAATTCTAAATCCTGTCAGATTGCCAAAGTAAATTAAGCATCACCATTGGAAAACAAAACTGTACACTCCAGCTGTGAGGAAGCACACAACAGTATCCGCATGCAATTACAGTTGCCCATTTAGACAAGAACTCAGTGACCAAACTTCTTATTTTGCCCTAGCTTTTATATTTTCACAATTGTTCAGATATCTATTATCTTTTGATCATTATTTAAACACATTGATCTTCATTTGTATACTATGTTGAAATTAAAAGCATCAAAACAAGAGTGTGCAAAGAATAATTATAAAAATTTGTCATCTCATTGGTAAATATTGAGAAATAATATTTTTATTGTTTTAAAACTATACACTCCTGACTATTTTCTCTTTTATATTTAATTCTCAGCTTCCTCATTCTGTGTGCAGTGAGAGCTGTGTTCCTGGATTCAGAAAATCCCCCCAGGAGGGCAAGGCTGCCTGCTGCTATGATTGCATTCGTTGTCCAGACAATGAGATTTCTAACGAGACAGGTAAGTATCAGTCTAACTGGGGTATTCCCAACCTTTCCACAGTAATCTGCAATGCCTTAGCAGATGGACAAGTTTTGTAAAGGAACAGTAGAGATAAGTCCTGTGATTCTTTCAGTTACCAGTAAAAATATTTTGTTTCATTTTATTATCACTTTAAACGGTGCTCAGGCTATTGCAACTACCACCAGATTTATTTGTTTGATGCATTATAGCCATTGTTATTTTTCAGAGAACAATTTACTCAAAATAGAGTAGTCTGCCTGATTCACCATGGCATTTAACACACACACAACCTATAAATTCCTGACTTTTCATGTATTTCAAAGCAAACTTAGTTTATAGTTAACACACATTTAATGGTTTCATCCTTGTGACTCTTACATGCATAATTTCAGTCATGGTTCATGTCAAATTTTTATAATTATTCTTTGCACACTCTTGTTTTGATGCTTCTAATTTCAACATAGTATACAAATGAAGATCAATGTGTTTAAATAATGATCAAAAGATAATAGATATCTGAACAATTGTGAAAATATAAAAGCTAGGGCAAAATAAGAAGTTTGGTCACTGAGTTCTTGTCTAAATGGGCAACTGTAATTGCATGTGGATACTGTTGTGTACTTCCTCACAGCTGGAGTGTACAGTTTTGTTTTCCAATGGTGATGCTTAATTTACCTTTGGCAATCTAACATATCAGATGTTATCAGAAAGGTCAAATTTGATGTAACTGTGGACATATTTTTAAATGCTTTATTTTAGATTTTCTTTCATTTTGTTTTATCTTTGAGTGTTTTGCCTGCATACATATAAGTGTACCATGTACTTGTTTAGTACACATCAAAGTTGGAAGAGGGATATATATCTCCTGGTGGGTACATACAACTGAAAACAGGTCCCTTTTAAGAGTAACAGATCAATGCTAAATATTTAAAAACAGTGAAAACTCTACCAGAAATCCTAAAAAATGAGGTGTATCTGTATTGAAAAAAATCATACTTATATATTTATAATTGTCATGACTTATGTACCCTGTTCTTTCACCAGAGAATATATGAGGTTGGCATATGAAGCATTCTTGCTCTGTTTAGAAATGAGTAGAACTAAACACACGCAATACAGTAGAGACAGTGCCTTGAGAGTGTGAGCACAGCAGGAGGGCATATCTAGAAGAAACAAAAAAATACTGATAATGGAATAAACAATTCTGTAGACACTAGCAAAATGATGAAATAAATAGGTTTTTCATTAGAATTCTCAACAATTAAATCACAAATTCCACTTTGAAAAAAATATCAAAAATTTTTAATTAAAGTATGAAATAGAATTATTTTAATGAAAATATGTAGTAAGTACATTGATACTTATATCTTTTGAATTCAAGATGAAACTCAAAATTTAGAAAAGATGAAGTATCACAAAATTATTCCATTACAATCTAAGACTAAAACAAGAGTTTTGTTAAATATATTTTTTCTCCCTGGCAATGATTAACCAGTTTCATAAAGGGAGTTTTTCCATCTTTCAAGAACCTAATAATTCTCATTCCCCACAAGCACTATCAGAGAATAAGCACACTGGAGAATTTAATAAATTCTATGAAAGTAGTTTAATTTTGATATTGAGTATAAGAACAAAAACTAAAAGAAAGAAATTTCAAGGCATGTAAACTTGTACTTAACTAACATGACAAAGTCACACAAGGGAATTCAGAAGGAGATGGTACTCTGACAAGTCAGGTTTATGTAATTTAATTCAATATTTTATGACAATATGAATTTAAAAATATTATCACTTAATTTACAATATTTTAAGTATAGCAATGAGAAGGATAGACTTGTTCAATTCATGTCCAACAAAGAAAATGGGCAGTATTAATCTGGAATGAGTGACTAGAGAACATTTGTTAATTATTACTATTAAGAACAGATTTACTTGAATCTGAAACAACAAAGGAAATGTGGGGAAATGCCAGAGAGCTGGTGCTGGGAAAAGGCTTGAGATAAAAGGGGAACCTGAGCAGAGAGTCACAATAACTTTAATTCCTGAATAGATATGGATCATTGTGTGAGGTGTCCAGAAAGTCAATATGTAAACACAGAGCAGAACCACTGCCTCCAGAAAGCAGTGACATTTCTGGCCTATGAAGACCCTTTGGGAATGGCACTCACCAACTTGGCTTTGGGCTTCTCTGCACTAACAGCTGGTGTTCTTGGTGTCTTTGTGAAGTACCACCACACTCCCATTGTCAAGCCCAACAATCAAACTCTCTCTTACATTCTGCTCATCACTCTGATCTGTTTTTTTCTGTCCATTGCTCTTCATTGGCCATCCCAACACAGCCACCTGTGTCCTGCAGAGTACGTTTGCATTTCTGTTCACAGTGGCTCTCTCCACAGTCTTGGCCAAAACTATTACTGTGCTTCTGGCTTTCAAGATTACAATACCAGGGAGGCTGAAAAGGTGGATAATGATATCAAGGACTACTAATCTTATCATTCCTGTCTGTACTCTTATCCCACTTGTGCTCTGTGGATGAGCTGAGCACCTCTTCTCCATTTATTGATTCAGATGCTTACACTGAACATGGCCACATAATTATTATATGCAACAAGGGCTCCACTATTGCCTTCCATTCTTTCCTGGCTTACTTTTGCTCCATGGCATTTGGGAGCTACACTATGCCTTACTTGTCCAGGAACCTGCCTGACACATTCAATGAAGCCAAGTTCATCACTTTCAGCATATTGGTGTTCTTCAGTGTGTGGGTCATCTTCCTCCCTGTCTACCACAGCACCAAGGGGAAACTCATGGTGTCCATGAAAGTCTTCTCCATCTTGGCTTCCAGTGCAAGTATCCTAGAATGCATCTTTTTCCCCAAGTGCTATATTATTTTGTTCAGACCACATAGGAATGTGCTTCATCATGTCAAGAACAAAGTACATTCTAGAGGAAAAGTAGATCATACTGCCTAGTCCATGTTTTTCTTAATTATATACAAGTTTTCAAGTCTGTTTAGCATGAATGCAATTGTCAGAGATTATACAGAAATTTAAAAATTTATATTTATTGCTTTCATTTAATATTGAAATTCATCTTTATTATCTACTCTTCTAATATTTTTACATATTTCTCTAAATTAGAAAGCCTATTTCCATAAAATTCATTGTCTCTCTCAATTAATATTAAAGAAATGATGAATGGGACATGTATGCATTCTTCACCACTTCAACAATGCATAGTTTTGGTTTTATAGCAACCAATGCTTTTATATGTAGCCATGTGTCTTTGATGCACTTGGTATCTTTCCAGGATTTATGTTTACATTTCATGTATGTTTTTGCTATGAAGGGAGACACGTTTTAAAAAATGAATATGATTTAGACATGAAGATATTACTCTGCCAAATAATTACATAATGAGAAGCACACTAGAATAGAATAAAGACCAGTCTATTACTTAGTTATAATTTAAATCAGATAACAGTTATTCAGATAATTCCCTAAACAGTAAGTTTCATGACAGCACTGTTAAATCTGTGAGGAATGTGAAAATCCCTGCTGTAATGACTTCTATAGAACCTGTGCTCATGGCTATCATTGATTGTAGATGTCCAAATGTTTTGTGTACTCAGTCATTTATAATTATTCAATTTTGATAAATTGTTCTATATTCTTCCAACAGAAACTGTGTACTATGTAACTCCTACATATTTATGAATACTTGTTTCCCCATATTTTATCAACATTTCATATGACATGTATAATTCTGACACATATTATTTCTTCTATAATATACGTATCCATAAATGTTTAAGACCTTATATGCTATTTGCCTTGTATCTTGTCATTCATTGTAATCAGTCTTTATATAGTTTTCAGGCTATAACATTTTAAGAATAAGTTAGAGGATTAATTATATCTACAATATTAATTAAATTAAAAACCAGCCAGATTCTGTCTTTGAGAATAGATTCACCTTGCTCACTTTTAAAAATATATTCTGTCTATTTAGAAAACAAACAGGAAAAACCCAAGCAGAACAAAACAAACACAGATTATCAACACAAAGTACAGTATGCAGAATACATGGAAATATAGACATACTCACACACACAAACATATGTTTACACACAGGTGTACAGCCTGCAATATAAGCAACTGCAATAGTGACATAGGTCTTGGGGGAGTAACCAACAGGCATCCGATTTGACTTTTGGTCCAATCCATGAAATGGAAAATATACCTGACACTATTTTCATGTTTCAAAGCACCTAAAGATAGATAGCTCTCTGGGTGGTGGTTGCACTCGGGAGGCAGAGCCAAGCAGATCTCTGTGAGTTTGAGGCCAGCCTGGTCAACAAAGTGAGTTCCAGGACTGGCTCCAAAGGTACAGAGAAATCCTGTCTTGAAAAAACCAAAAAAAAAAAAAAAAAAAAAAAAAAACCAAAAAAACCCCCAAACAAACAAAAAACCAGATAGATAGCTCAAGGGCCTAGGGAAAACCAAATACTACAGTTCTAGTAAATAACATAGCAATGACTCATAATGGCATTCTGGAATATATCAGTGCCTTCCTCAACTATTGTTAAAGAAGCTTTGTTAAGCAGCAGATGAGAGTCAGTATAGAGACACACAGCCAGACACTATGCTGAGAATATTAGACCTTGGAATTCACTACCCTAAATTGTGTGCCTCCATCTAATCTCTCCCCTCAGGACACAGGAAACATTATGGCAGATGAGACAGAAAGAGTGTTGGAGGTAAAAGGGATAGAAAACACAAAGAGAACAAGACCCTCTATATCAACAAGATAGATGCACATATGCACTTGTAGAGACTGTGACAACATACACAAGACCTGCACTGGTTCTTAACTATTAAAAACCCAGAGCTAAAACTGGAAGTTTTCACATTCCTCCATTCCTAACCCAGTAGCTAGTTCCACTCTCTGTAACTGGAGAATTTCTCTCCGGGACCGCCAAGCCCCGGCAGTCCGACAGTCCATTTATAAAATAAACACACAGACATTTATATTGTTTAAACTGTTTGGCCTAATGGCGCAGGCTTCTTGTTAACTGTTCTTATATCTTAAATTAACCCATTTCTATTAATCTATACTTTGCCACAGGGCTTGTGGCTTACCAGTAGCTTACATCTTCCTTGTCCTGGTGGCACCTGGCAGTGTCTCCCCCTGTCTTCCTCTTTTCTCAATTCTCCTTTCTGTTAGTCCCGCCTATACTTCCTGCTGGGCTACTGGCCAATCAGTCTTTTATTTATCAATAAATTGATCAATCATCCACAGCAACTCTCTATACTTTTGCAAATGAAAGTCTAGTTTTCTCTAAGGGAGTGTCACTAAGGCAACAAAATCTTCTTTCAGTATAGGCTGCAAAACTAACACTAGATTGCAAAGAGGAAACAAACTCAATGGTGTCTTGAGAGAAACCTTAGATTTCCTTAGAAATCTGAATCTTTTCTAATGAGAGATAGAATGGGGTTTGATTTGAGCAGGAAAAGAAGAGAAGAGGGAAACTGGAATTAGGATATATCATCTATTTAAAAAAGATATTTTCCATCAATGAAAAGGAAAGATAAAAAAGACAAAAAAATGTAATTGGAAACCATAATATCTAAGCAAATGATGAGTAAGATAAATTATGAAAAAACAGAGAATTATGAGTCCCTAAACTTATACAAGATATCATGATTTCAATGTATTAATTTTCTAATTTATTGGAAATAGATTTTTTCATACACTATATTCTTATCATGGTTTTCCTTACCCTACTTCTCCCTGATTTTCTGCAACTTTCTACTCACACAAAACTCAACCTTTCTTTTTTCCTTCTCAGTAAGAATACACAGACATGCAAGATAAATAAATAAAATCAATACAGTCTAGTAAACAAACATACAAATAGAAAAAGTCAGAAATCTCCACTGAGTTCTTCATTTTGTGTTTCCATGTAATGTGGGACATGGTGCCTATTTAATCTTCAGTGAGTCTGTGTACCCTGTGAGATCTCATTGAGGATAACTAGTTTTTCCTTTCATTTCCTAAGCAAGTTTCTGCAGTGAATAACTGAAGAAGTTAGATTTCTCTTCTTATAGCATCTGAAGCAGTGAAAATTGGTCATTAGACAAGTAGAAATTGCCTTTAAATGAGCTCATGCTCTTTCTTTAAAATTTAATAAATAAATTCTTTAATCCCCAGCACTTGGGAGACAGAGCAAGGCAGATCTTTGTGAGTTCAAGGCTAGCCTGGTCTACAGAGTGAGATCCAGGAAAGGTGCAAAGCTACACAGAGAAACCCTGTCTCAAAAAAAAACCCAAACAAAAATAATGTAATAAATACCTTGTCATGGAACATAAACCTAGAGAGATTATCTCCCTAAGGATAACATGTGACTCTAGATAAAAAATTATTAAAATAAGCAATGGTCAAATTTATTCTTATAGTAACAAGTATAAATATTGTGATGAGAGTTAACAGACATCTATAAGAAAGATATTTACACTCACGGAACCTATACTTTAAGCCAATGTACTTCTGGAGAGATAAGCAGCTCTCCAGGTCAAGTATTCCAATATTCTAACAACATCCAACATATATATCAGCTCACATAAACAAGGAATGCATTGACTTATAAACAAATGATTATTCATTATTTTTATTAGTTACTTCTCATTTCCCTATGAAAAATTGACCTGAAATGAAAAATGAAATGGAAGATAGGCTTATTATGTTCCCAGATGTTTAAGAGATATCACCATTATTAAAGGAAAGACAAAGTAGGATTCAGGTGGGCTGCAGGTGGTGAGATGTGGGTGTATCAACATTTCATAGTAGAGGACATGAAACTTGAGACTGAAGTCCAGAGCTTGGGGTAGGTACAACTTTCAAAAGTCTATGAATAATGACCTACTTTCATTATATAGGCTGAAATGCTTTGCAATCCTACCTCTCCTTCCTTCAAAATTATCCCCCATTACCAGAACTCAGTATCACAAAAGAATGAATTAGAGAAAGAACAGCAGTCATTATTAAGATATTCCCAAGTTCAGACCCACACCCAATATCTAAGTATAATATTGAGATAATGTGGGCCATACTGTTACATCCTATAACATCAGGCATGTTCACAATATCACACATTACCTCTGTGTGGGTTCAGTTCCACAGCAGGCATATAACCTTTCTCAGCAAAAGGCATTCCAGATGCAATATGGTCTTAGGCCTTTCCTCCTTATAGGACTCTGGACTTCCTTTAGACCATTGTCATTAATTCTGAAACATTGATGGAAACTGTTTACAACTCTTTTTACTTCCTGCAACACATAATTTATTAAATGCTGCAAAATCCTGTAACCATCTTAAACTGTATCATGATGGCTTTGGTCATAGCTACAACAGTCTCTTTGTGATAACCCACAGTAATAAGTCTGTATTTTATCGGCTTATATCAGAGATTCATTTGACCAGCATTTTCAATCGAATACATTCCCAAAGAATTGCCACATTCTTATTTGGAGTCTTCTATGGGTGCTGTTTTAAAGTGAGGGAAACCTAAATATTTTTACTGTGCACAGCATAAGTGTTCTGCTTAGTGGTATTGGTGATATTCCTCTCTTTGCCAATTCCAGAGCCTTGTCACAAACTGGGTTTAAGTGACTTTAAGTCACTGGGTTTGAACCAAGATTAAGGAATTGATTGTTTCTCTCTATTTGTTTTTGAGAATTGTGTTGAGTGGATACTGTAGATTTTCTTCCCCTTCCTCCAGTTACATTAGATCTAACACCTGTCTGTAGACCAAGAATTTTCTGCCATACTTTTCTATCATCAAAGATAATGAGTCCTATTCTTAAAGTTTTTGGATTGTATTCCACTGGAACATAGTTACTAGCCCAGGGTATAACTCTTGAAAAATATTCTCATTTCTTCTCCACATGTACATGTCAAATGCCAGATATTTCTGAGCTAGTGGTAGGTCTACATAGCTACCTCCAATCTCAATTGAGGGATTGGTCTTCTGTGTACTTGCACTAGGTTTGTGCATGTTGTCACACTTAATGTGAGTTCATATGCTCACCTGACTTGTTGTGGACTGGGGAATTGTTTTCTAGTATTAATCAACCATGGTTCTTACTTAGAATCTTTCCACTCCTTTACAATGATTCATGAGGCTGGTGAAGAGGTGATATGATGTTCCAAAGGGCTGAAAATTATCCACTCTTATTTCATGTACCTTGGCCAAATTTTTCTCTCTGTGTTAGTCACCACCTGCTCTCAATAGAAACATCTTTGTGTGTTAGTTATTTTTGAGTTACTCTTTTTACGGTTTGTAATATAAAACCTGTTTCATTGTAAATTAAATACTTGATTGTGACTTTGATCCAAATGTAAAAAAGGAATTTGTAGATTAGTAACCTAAAGACAATGGGTAATAATGTTCCACACACCTAGTAGTCTTAAGAAAATGAGAATAGAAAACAAGAGGTCTCAGGGTGAGATGAATGTGTAGACAGTATTTCCATGATACAAGATGGATAGAAAGTGTCAGAGTAACAAGGTAGAGAATTCATTCCTTGCTGTGCATGAAAGGACAGTCACTGGAATCCAGAAAGAGGTGTCATGACCCATATAAACAGGGAAATAGAAAGGCAATGTAGGGGTCTGAAGGAAACTATCCACACTTCCAACATGGAAGCCAGGCAATAGCAGAATGAAGGACCCATATAGGATAAGGCATCTTGGCAAAGAGCTCTGTTTCTGAAAGACTGGTATTACTTTTCAAAGGAAAGACATGTGGTGCTGGTGTTAAACTAGTGGAATAATTTGCTGTTTTAGTATTTCTTTCTTCATTGTACACTAGATCTGTTAACTCAGGGACTCCATTTATTCACAATTCATAGAATACTCTAATCAGGGGACCACTGTAACATGATCCTGATCAGTCAAAAACAAAGAAGGCTGGGGGTCCCACTGAGTGAGCTTGTGTATGTCACATGGCCACAACAGGCAGTCATGGACAGTGGCCTGTTCAGATGCAGATATTCTGATTAAAGTCAAGGAGAAAGGGGCTTGAGAGGCTAGATTTTCATTTCTCTCCTGTGATGAGAAGTGAGTCTATTCCTTTTAGCAATTGTGGCAGTATGGGTATATTGAACCCAAAGCATCCAGGAGACCTGAGGAGGGGTCAGTGTAACAGAGCAGGAGCATGATGTCTCACAGGACTCCGGCACCTACTGCCAATAAACACACACAGACAGGTGTGATATGCTTTCTCATTGGGACCGCCAGCCTGCTAATAATGACATTGAGACTTATTAATTATAAAAGTTTGGCCTTTAGCTTAGGCATGTCCCCAATTAGCTCTTATAACTTAAATTAACCCATTTATATTAATCTATGTTCTATCATGTGGTGTTCCCTCTCTTCTATCTTGTACTTCCTATTTCCTCTCCGTGTCTCCTGGCTTCTCCTGTCTTCCTAGGTCCTCCTCCTCTTCCTTTCTCTCCCTGGAAATCCCACCTATACCTCCTGCTTAGCTATTGGCTCTTCAGTTTTATTAAACCAACCACAGCAATACATCTTCACACAGTATACAGATATCTCACAACAGACAGGTCTGGTGGCTTTCCTATTGGGGGTCCACTGAGGAGGATGTCTGAGATAATGGGTGTCCAGTGTTGCAAAGAGCTCCTTTTACCCATCGGTGGCTGAGGCAGTGAGCTGTGCTGCCCAGGCTCCCCTCTCCAAGTGTGTAGCTCCTTGACTCAGAGCTGTATTTCTTTCAGCTGGGGATTTTTGTCCTCCTTGTAATCTCCTCTCAAGTATCTTGCTTTCAGTTCTCTTTCTAGCTTGTTTGTAGAAGCACATCATGTACTTGTTTATTTCAGGTAACTCTTATTTTACATAGCATACCTGAGTTTTACTTTTTGTTTGTCTATTTATTATGTTTAGAAATTTGATTTATAAAATTATTTAATCAAATGATTTTTTAAAATTATCTTTTAAAAAAAGTTTATTCTTACTTTCCAAATGGCAGATGATATATGTATAGAAATAAAAACCATGGTATATATTCATATCTTAAATGGGAGAGCTAGTCTTCTATTAAATCTCTATATTAAGCTTAAATATATGGCATAAGGGACTCTGGCAAGCCCAAGCATGGTAACCATGGCTCTGGCAGGTCTTGCCTCTCCCCTATTCTCTCTTCCTTGCTAAAAACTGTTAGATTACATTTCTAAAGCTAGTCACCAAGGTCTAGTCCCTTATTTGGATACTTCTTCCTCCTGTAGCTGACTACCAAGGTCCAGTTATCAAAGTATTAAAGTCCAGCAATCAAAGGCTCCCTTTGGCTCACCTAATTAACACACCCAATTAAAGTTAAACACCTTATCCTAACAAGGGTTTCCCTTTTACCTTTATAAACTGCCATTTGTCTATGGGCCATGTCTGTCTCCTCTCTATCCACAGGCAGTCCTTTGTCCCTCTGGAGCAAATATCCCTTCCACCTTCTCCCTTGTTCTCCCCCCCCCTTTTCCCTCATCCTTTGTCTCCTGTCTTTGTCTCTTCTTATTCCCTGTCCTTTGTCCCCCTTGGGGCAAATAACTCTCCTTTGTTCTGAGAACTTGGTCTTGGAGTATCTGGTGCTAATACCAGTCCTTTCACCTTTTTTATCTCTCTTATTCTATAATACTGATTTATAAGATTTTAAGCTGAGTAAGTCTAAAAACTCATGTTAAAATAATGACACATAGGAACAGATATGCAGAGATGGGGGCACTCAGCATATAGAACAGATATGCACAGGTAGGGGAACTCGACATATAAGAACACTTATGCAGAGGTGTGGACAATCAGAATATAGCAATAGATATGCAGAAGTAGGGACTGTTGCACAGTATTTGATTACACAATACAAATACTGTGTAAAGATGTGTTACTTGCTTGGTTTAATAAAGAGCTGAATGGCCAATAGCCACACAGGAGAGAACAGGTGGGATTTCTAGGGAGAGAGAGAACTTTGGGAAGAATAGAGATGCCAGTGAGACATGGAACACGTTGGACATACAGTACAGAAGAGAGGTAACCAAGATACATGGCAGACTATAGATTAATATAAATGGGTTATGATATAAGAGCTAGTTGGGGACAGGACTAAGCTAAAGGCTAAGCTTTCATAATTAATAAGAAATCTCCATGCCATTATTTATGAGCTGGAGACCCAAAAGAAAGCTTGCTACGTTTGGCACCCAACATGGGGCACAACCACATGGATAGAGAAATTGCTGCCTGGGCCTCTCTGTGAGTACTCACAGTAGTTGGCTGACATGTGCAGGGACTCTGGAAAGTGGGCTCAGCACCTGTCCAGAGCTGGGGCAATAAATGTGGCTCCTGCCTGTACCTGCTGGCATGAGGCTAGGCTCTCAGAGAACCAAGGGGTGCACAGCAAGCAGCCAGTGCCACTCTGTGGTAGCCTAACAGTTTAAGATTTGTCTCCCATGGTCATAGAACACTGCAAGTGTTTCTGCAGAACACAGAAAGTCATATAGAACAGATAGCAGAGGTGGTGTGCTCAGCCTCCTTGGAGAAGGACTGATCATCCAATTTCCTAAGGTCTATCTTCAAGAAAATACCCCCAAATAACTGGATTTTCTAGTAGACCTTCTCCTGGGCAATAGACAAGATGGTTCATTATCAAGCTTTTGGGTGTTCAAAATCTTCTAGTTACTTCCTTGTTTCTAGCAACTGTTTTTGTTCTCAATTTCTTTAGTACAAAACAAAGAGCTACAAAGTAAACTATGATTAAAAATCTCCCACCACTAACTGAGGCACCATTGAGGCGGAAGTCTTCTAGAGGAGGAAATGTCATTGGTGTTCTTTAAAGGTCTAGTCCCTGAGGGGCAGATCATGCTCCAGTGGGTGGAGCCACATGTATTATAATATATTGGTTGAACAATGAGACTCAGTGGATTCTGAGAAAAAAAGGAGGGACACACAGTTAGGAGGGAACAGGAGGTGGGAATGGATCTGAGAGGAGTTATATGGGCGAGTGGGGATGAGTATGATCAAAATATACTTGATGAAGTTCTCAAAGAATAAAATCATATTAAAAAAGAAATCCTCTAAGCTTAATGATTTTCATGAAAATAAATGTGCAGAAAGATGAGCATTTAAATATTTTGCTATTGTTGTGAAAATTGCTCAGAAATGAGGCAGAAACTAGTTGATAGTGGGAGAGATGGTAAAGAGTATTCATGGGAAGGGGTCTCCAACTGGGGAGGTGGGGGGTCAGTACAGGAGGGGAAATAATGAAGGACAAATAACACCAAGCCTCAAGGAATCTGTTGTGGAATTAGATAACACTTTCTGAAAGGTACCTAATGATTGGTTTAATAAAGAGCTGAATGGGCAATAGCTAAGGCAGGGGAGGAAAGGTGTGACTTCCAGACAGAGAGAGAGGAACTCTGGGAAGAATCAGAGAGGCAGAAAATTCACCAGTGAGACTTGGAGCAAGTACAGTGTATGGTACTGAGGAAAGGTAACAAGCCATCTGGCATAATGTAGGTTAATATAAATGGGTTAATTTAAGTTATAATAGCTAACTAAGGACAAGTCTACATTAAGGCCAAGCTTTCATAATTATTAAGTCTCTGAATCATTATTTGGGGGCTAGTCATCCAAAGAAAGTCTGACTACATTTGGTGTCCAACACATGACACATATATCCACAGAGGGCCTGAGGAAGCTGAAAAAGTTCTGGACATGGAGCCAGACATTGCTTCTTAGTAACTCCATCTCTGAAGCTGGCCAGGTGCTAATGGCATACAGAGGCATGGCTCCTTTCAGATGCCCCACTGTGAGGTCAAGCACTTAAACAGCTGGCACAACACTTGGCACTATGTAGAAACACTTGCTGCAGCATGGGGCCACCAATGTCTCATAACTTGAGCAGATAGGCTCCCCCAGAAAGGAAAATAGTGGCTATGGTCCAGAACCAAGGGGCATCCCACTGGACTGACCAAAGGTGGGGTGGAGCCAGCTCCCAGCGCCAGGTGCTAAGAAGAATCACACAGCCAGTAGCCTGGCCCTTTAAGGCTTGGCTCGCATGGTCAGAGAAGGCTGAAGGCATGCAGAAAGCCAGGTCCAGACCAAGAAAACCTCTGAACAGGTACATTATGCTTGAAAATGTGCTTAGGTGCAGAAGAAAAAACAAAAATGGGTATAGACAGTCATAGAAAAATAAATAGTTTGTAAATAATAAAGTGATGTCTTTAAAGAGAAAGTGAAGTAATATATAAAGAGCAAGCCACATATGGATGTGCAATACTGTTAACATAGAGCATGTAGATCCTATATGTTGGAGACCGACTCTGGACAGCTGTGTCTTGAACCTTGTGTTACCTGCCACGATTTATCAAGCCTCATGTAAATAAGAGGCTTTTAGTCTAACCTAGGAATGTAGGATTAAATAAACCTCTTTAAATCAGCTAGCTGCAGGGGCCCGGGACCAAAGTGACCTCCTGCTGACCCTCCTTAGGAATTTTCTTTGTCCTCTCCTCACTCCTGCTCCCCCTCCCTACCTGAAGCCCTGTTTATAAGCTCTAACATCAGTCAATAAAGAGAGACCTTGACGCTCTAACATCAGTCAATAAAGAGAGACCTTGACGCAACTCAGACTGACTCTCTTTCTTCACGCGCTTGGTCTCCTTTCCCTCTCGCCCCCCATTGATTCCTAGGTGGTCCCTCCTCGAGACCCTCGAATAACCTGGCCTGCTGGACGGGTCAAGTGGCGCCCGAACGTGGGGCTCGAGGCACGGCGGCTCACTACTGGACGGCAAAGAGAAAACGTGGTCTGGCCAGACTCACTAGGGTAGAGGTGCCCCAACAGCATCACTCGTGCGCCGCGGGCAGCCTTGAGGTAAGTGCCGTTCATCAATCAATGGGTAAAGCACTCTCTAAAGAGGCTGTCTTCATTTAGGAAATGAAGATTTCAGGGAGAGGGGAATAAGAGTCAAAAAGAAAGAAAAAAAGATTTAATTAAGTTTTTCTGTTTTGTGGAAGAAATATGTCCCTGGCTGGTTATTAATGGCCCGGGCATCCACCCTTTGTCGTGGAATAAAGTCAGAAAGGATATCAATAACTTGCTTAGGGACAGAGAGAATGTCCCTGATGCATTCTTTAGTTTCTATGGAGTAATCAGAGATGTTTTAAAGGATTCAGAAAAGGATAGTAGGGTGTCACATATTCTGGCACTTGCTGAGGACCTATTAAATGATGTGTCCGTCCCAGAAGACGGTAAGAGTGAGGTTGCCACAAATCACATCGAACAAAAGACCAAAAGACCCCACCGGGACCCTCAAGGGTCCAGAGGTTTATTGACATCTACCGGTAAGAGCGCTCTCTGTCTTGTCTCTGTCTCTGTCTTGTCTCTGTCTCTGTCTTGTCTCGTTAAGTTTTGTGCCAGTCGACTGATTTGTACTTTGCAGGCTCACTGGGACAGACGTGTCCGGACAGTGATCCTGGGAGGGAAAGAGAGACGTCTCATTCCCTGATTTGGGCAAGGGACCCCCTAGTCCCGAGCCATTTGGAGCCACCTCAGATGTGACCATTTGATTTTAGGAGTCTCCTCCAGGGAGTGCTCAGGAGAGGAGCATCTTTGGGTACCTTTCCCCATGGTGGGAGGAAGTGCCACTTTGTATTTTGTCCTGGGAAATTGTTAGAGCCATTCTGTGGGAGTTTTTTGTATGTTTTATTGTGGTTATTGTTACTTTACACTCTGTTTCTCTTCCAAGAAATAAGGTACATGTCTGACTGACAGGGATGTGAAAGCCCCCAGATGTCTGTTTGATCAAGGACAGTGATCCTCAAGTCTGGATTGTTTTTGGTGTGATTGAGCCTGGAGGGTCACTCTCCACAGAGCACAACAGGCTGTCATTGTTCTTGGAGCTTTGTTGGTTGTCTCGTTGGGGCAAAGTTTTTTTCGTGTGCCCTTTGTCTTGTGTGTAATGTGTTAACTGTTCTCATTGTTGACTTGACTGTGACAGATGCTATGGGACAGTCCCCTTCTTCTCCACTAGACCTTTGCCTAGCCCACCAGAAGGATGTGCGAGCCACAATCGAGGGGCTTGCTTGCTGTGAGTGAGGACATCATCATCGCAGTGCTGATGTGCCGGTACTTGGATTGTCTGTGTAAATGTCATCTGTTTCTGCTACTCACCTCCCTTATTTTCCCGGAGAGAAGGAGAGAGAGGCACAGCGAGGGCCACCTCCCTCCCTCCCTAGCTCTCTTGCTGTCAGGACTTAGGCAGCTGGCTGCTCTCACGAGGGTGGGGGTGAGTGCTCTCGGTACAGGCGGGCTAAGATTCTCATGTCCTGCTCTGGACAGGACAATGGCTGCCTGCAACTGACAAAACTGTGTGAACACTGAACAGAGAATCTGACTTTAGTCAGAGGAGTTAACAAAAACTTTTTTTCAGGAACACTGGCAGCCAAGGACATACTTTATGACCACTGCTCCCCTCCCTTCCTTTACTGTGATAACTTCAAAGTCTCTTCTGCCAGCCAGGAATTTCTCTTGTTAACCCTTCTCTGTCCTGATTGTGAAACCTCAGTAACCCCCCCCAACTTCATCCCCTACAGACAAAGAGAAGCTAAAACCAGGATTCTTAAATGTAGATAAGAACTTAGACGCCTTTTTCCAGGTGGCTTTATCAACTACAGAAACTTAAGAAAACACAGAGTTAGGATATATGACCATCTGACAGAGACTAAGTGGTCATAAAACATCCCAAACTCCCCAAACCCGGGAGACAGCTCATAAAACTCCTAAACAAGGTTGCTAAACAAATGAGAAGTAAAGATAACATGAAAAACTACTGATATGAACCTAAAGAGGGACGCGGGCGGTGGGAGATGAATTATGTGGTCTGTGCTAGCCTCACAAAGAAGGCTCTTGCTCCTTCCAACCTCCCTGCTGTGTGTGTGAGAGGTTTGGAACAAGCCCCCCGCCGAGGCTTGTAAACTTCATTTAAATAAACCTTGCTTTTGCATTCTGTACCTGAGGTCTCTGATGGCTTCTTTGGGGATGAGACCGAGACCTGGGCATAACACTGATATTGCTTAAAAAGAAATGTTAAATTACCAGTTCAAGATACTGGGGAAATTATGCTTTTGTTTCCACAGGAAAAATAAAAATTTACATGGGTTTTGGTCATTTGAGTTCAATGTGTTACAAATACTTGCCATCATTTAAGAAAATTGGTTTCAAATTATTGTTGGTTAAGACAAAAGTTTAGATAAGTGATTTTTGATATGAGGAAACAGTTTAAAATGTAAAAATTTAAAGGCTTAAACATGTCATGAGTGTTTGAAAAAAAATATAATGAAACTTTAAGGTCTAACTTTAAAGTTTAAGTAAACATGTTTCAGATTTCTTTCTCTTGCTATTCTGCTGTTACATGGAGACTCCAAAGGGTCATAGTTTTAAAAAATGTCTGTCTACTCTGCAGGTATGAATGAAAATGTGGCCACATGTATGTTTGGTTTTGAATGTCTGAGTTTGCATGCATGTCCTTCTGTGTCAAGGAATACAAGTTAATACTAGTCATCTGGCTATCCAGATACTAGTTTAAAGCATAAACGGTTCTATTTAAATAAAAACAAACTGAGAGGTATATTTGACTAATATATCTATAAGAGAACAAATTAGCCTGGTCATTATTACCAAATTTAGAGATATTTTCAAGATTAGGCCTAGATTTGTTTGGCTCAGATACATTTATTAGATAATGGTCCTAAAACCTGTCAATGATCTGATGAATATGACATTTAAATTATTTGATTAAAAACTTACTATCAGAAACAGAGACTCCTAGCTCCCCAGCTCCTAGCAATGACTCCTAAGGTCTCCAAAGAAGATATGGAATGACAAGAAGATGCCACCTGAATTGCGAACGACACTGACCACAGGGCAAGATGCCCCAATGCAACACCTGCCTCCAAGACCCAGCCCAGACTGTGGACAAGTAGTAGGACACTGTCAGTCTTCCATGTCCCTATTCCACAGAAAAGGTACTCTGCCTTATGGGCTTGATGGTGGTAGAAGATTGATGTTGTTCTGACTGGTACCTCCAACGCTATAGAGACCTGGTAGGGATTGATCACTGTAATTTATAGGATTGAAAGCTTCTTGTCTGCACTCAGATATAGTTTATCCTTCTCAGATTTCTGATAGTACTGATGGCTAGGCTAGCTCTAACTTTGTCAGCATGGCACCATCAGCCAGATCCTTCTGCAAGGCCATAGCTAGCCTTTTAGCTCACTTTAAAAGAAAAATGTTCTAAGATGTAAAAATTTAAATAAATCATAAAGGTTCGGGTATGAGTCTAAAATAAGATATGTTTCAGATTACTCTCCTGTTCTATGGTTCAGAGCTTAACATTTAGGAGTCCTGATGAGCTGATAGAGCAATGACCACTTACTGTCCAGTCACAAGCTCAACATTTTGGATTTGTTTTAGATGTCATCTAGATATGTCTAAATGTAAACCTAAAAGTGCTTTTCACCAGGCCTAAAATCTCTGTCCAATTTACACCTGCTTTCTGGACAGAAGAAAAATGCCCAAATATGTAGTTCTTGTTGGGACTCAAAGGTATAAGTCTACTTCTGCTGTTTTACAGATACCCATTATCTGCTTTGTCTATAATATGGATTTCAGTACAGATTGGTAATACTAATGTATCTAAAACTTTTATGTCATTCTGCCAATAGGCTTCAAAGGATTAAAAGAGTCATAAAAACATAGACCCACTTCACAGAGGTCGAAAGGACCCCAGATAAGTATTCCTAAAGATGGTATTTTTCCTCTCTCCTGGTCTTGGGATCACTGTTTTTCCCATTACTAAGGGTATAAACCTAAGGGTTCCAAATAAATTCATAAATTTTAACCTCTGTTCCTAGTTTAAATCTGTCTCAACAGATTTCTACTTGGCTGGCAGACACCTCCAAGTTTCAGTTGCTGACTCCACCACTCCAGACGACTGTGGACTCCAGATGTGCTATAGGCTAACGTGGACCAGCCCAGCTAACATGATTCTTCTCTGTCCCTATGGGGTCAGGCAGCTACATGCTACTGACAAATGCCCCCTGCCCAGTCTTTGACCAGCTTTTCAGCCTTTGGGGGAGGAGCCCTGATAACGACGCCCCAATGCCAGCTTGAAGCAGTTCCAGAAAGAGAATACATCGTCCCATTTTCCTTGTTCAAAAAAGGCTGAAATGCTGGGTCAAAAGAAAACTCCCTGGCATCCAGACAAGATGACTAATTGTACATGAACTATGCATGGCCACTACAGGCCATGAGTTACTAAAATAGGCCATGAGTTACCAAATGTAATGCCTTAATTTTTTAGATTAAAATTTGCCAAAAAGAAAATGGGGGAGTGAAAGACCCTAGCCCTTCAGGCTTACACCCCCAAGCCTCAGGAAAGGAGAAAACTTCAAGCACCAGGAAATGAGAAACTAAAAATCTAGTTCCAAGAGCAACCTGTCTTAGCCATTGTTCAATCTCCCCTGCAACCATATAACAATGTAAAGAGATTTCTGCTAAGAGATGTGCTCAACTGTGACTGGGATAGTTGCAGGTGTTCCAGGAAGGACCACTGTGACCTTTGTGTAAACTCCACTCCCGCCTTGATACCCCTCCCTTGAGGTTTCAGGAAAAATGTACCTGTTGATGCAAATTACCCGTCTGTGATCACTCTGTACCCAGACCATGATCTTGTGAAATGAAATTGTATGGGAATTGTAATCTTGTGGTTTTTCCTTTATTTAGCCTTTATGGGGCTTCAGTAAGATGCGGCTCTTGCTCTTAGGAGCAGGGTTTGCCCTTCTATATAGAAGCTTTAAAGAATCCCTTGGCTTTCTACCCTAATCCCCACCATCCTGGACCCCTGATTATTTTCCTTCTCCTTCTCATTAACTTTGGTCCCTGGGCCTTTCAGCGGTTGACTCGGTTTATCAAAAATCAGATTGATTTGGCCTTACCACGACACGTCTTGATTCATTATCACAGAGTAGATTCCTAGGAGGCCAGCCAGGAGCCCCATCAAGGACTCAGATTCAGTGTCCTAAAGCCCTAACGTCCCCACGGTCTTGCTAGAGAGTACTCAATGACGGGAATAGTACAGGGCCCACGCAGGAGACAACAGCGTACAGAGGTCATTGAGACCGGCTCAACATGACACCTGCCATGCGTGGGAGTCCCCCTGTATAGCCTAAGACAGAGGCTCTCTCGGACCTCCGCCACCCCGATCACATGGACTTGGTCCATTTTTGAGAAAAGAGGGGGAACTGTTGGAGACCGACTCTGGACAGCTGTGTCTTGAACCTTGTGTTACCTGCCACGATTTATCAAGCCTCGTGTAAATAAGAGGCTTTTAGTCTAACCTAGGAATGTAGGATTAAATAAACCTCTTTAAATCAGCTAGCTGCAGGGGCCCGGGACCAAAGCGACCTCCTGCTGACCCTCCTTAGGAATTTTCTTTGTCCTCTCCTCACTCCTGCTCCCCCTCCCTACCTGAAGCCCTGTTTATAAGCTCTAACACCAGTCAATAAAGAGAGACCTTGACGCTCTAACATCAGTCAATAAAGAGAGACCTTGACGCAACTCAGACTGACTCTCTTTCTTCACGCGCTTGGTCTCCTTTCCCTCTCGCCCCCCATTGATTCCTAGGTGGTCCCTCCTCGAGACCCTCGAATAACCTGGCCTGCTGGACGGGTCACCTATATAGTATTTCATTAACTTTAAATTTTTTAAATACTCATGAGCAAAAAATAACTGCTGAGAGACATTGGATTGTAAAAAAATGCTTAATTAAACCAGCATATACATATTTTAAGGATGTCTTAACTTGAGAATGGAAGTCAGGAAATGTATTGCATTGGACAAAAGGTTATGCCTTTGTTCCCACAGGAAATGAAAAACTATGGATTCCTTCAAAATTAATAAAAATCATATTAGACTGGGGGAAACCTCCTGAAAATCTTGGCTATGAGCATGAAGGAAGAATCCAAGAAAAACTACAAGACAGATGATGTATATGCTGATTCCTCTGCATGGGAACAGCTCTGAGACTGGCTGAGACATGATCAATCTTGTTGGATACAGAGTCCTCAAGACTTATTCTATGCCATCCTTTCATATGGAAGGAATCCATAGCTTTTAAAGTACAGTTTTATTATATTGTCCAATCAGACTTATAAAGTTGACAGATGCCTTTTACCTGCTCAAACATAGAACAGAAAATCATCTTTAGCTGACTTGTGCACACCACATTCCATACTTGTCTTTTCAGAAAAAAAAGACCAGAAACTAATGAAGACATGTAGCCTGGTGATCCAGTCTCACAAAATGTCTCTGTTACAGTGTCATCATAAAACTGCTCAGAACAACTTCAAAGCTGCTAGCTGAGAGATTACTCCAGCTAGGACTTCAGTTAAGCCCTGCATTTTCCCATAACACAGAGACTGGACAACAAATGGTACAGCTAGCTCTCCCAGGACTTGACTGTTGTCTCAATTTTCTCAGGAGCCCCTAAAGACGTAGTTACCCCCCAGACAACAGTAAATAATTTTAAGAACATGACACCCACATTATCAAGATGTGGGGTGGATGATTTTTGGTCATTCAATGGATTATGGGTAAATATCATCGTTTAGGGAAGTTAGTTGCAAGTCATTGGTCATAATCAGGTAGGAAATTAAGCAAAGGAGATTAGATTAAGGGATTTCTTTTCTTTCTCTTTCCTCTATCCTTCTTTCTCTTTATTTAGTGAAAAAAAGGAGGGGGATAAAGGAATAATAGAATGAAACAGTAGATTATTGTTGTTGGTGGGTTTTTACTCCTTTTGGGGTGGGGGGCTGCCACTCAGCTCCCAAATAAATCATACACGGAGGCTGATTCCTAATTAGGAATGCCTAGCCTTAGCTTGGCTTAGTTTCTTGCCAGCTTTCCTTAATCCCATCTACTACCTTTTGCCTCTGGGCTTTTCCCATTCTCTTACTTATGTAAGTCCTACTCTTATTCCGTGGCTTGCTCTGTAGCTGGGTGGCTAGCCCCTGGAGTCCTCCTCCTTCTCTGGATACTTCCTTTTCCCTTTTTCCTCCTAGATTTCTCCTCCTATATCTTCTCTCTGCCTGCCAACACCACCTATCCTTTCTCCTGCCTTGGTGTTGGCCATTCAGCTCTTTATTAGACCATCAGGTGTGTTAGACAGGCAAATTATCACAGCTTCACAGAGTTAAACAAATGCAACATAAACAAAAGTAACACACTACAAAATAATATTTCACAACAGATTATTGAATCTACTTTTAAACTGAAAAGCAACTACTAGTCTCAAATATTTTACATTGGTATGGAATTTTGTGTATTGATACAAATTTAAGGTTATTTTTGTTATAATGTAACATTTATATATACATATTTCTACTCTTGTTTAAGGTATTGTACCTATGCAGCCCATTTTAAAAATGTAAAGTTCTGGGGAGCTGGAGAGATGGCTCAGAGGTTAAGAGCACTGACTGTTCTTCCAGAGGTCCTGAGTTCAATTCCCAGAACCCACATGGTGGCTCACAACCATCTGTAATGAGATCTGGCGCCCTTTTCTGGTGTGCAGTTATACATGCTGTATACATAATAAATAAATAAATCTTTAAAAAAATGTAAAGTTCTAGTCCTTGAAAGCTATTATTACCAACTCTTTAGGATAATTAAGAAATAAAGGTTAGAGTGTGTCTGCATGTGTATATGTGTGCATGTATGCATGTGCACATGGAGACCCCCAGTCAAACCCAGAATTTGTAGAAGGCTAGCCTCTAACAGTCACCACATCTCCCTGGAATTTATATGGATTCTGGAGGTCTGTACTCCAGCCCTCTTTGCAGTGAGCTCCTCGGCCAGCGAGGAAGAACGACCACCACTTGAGGATTCTTCTCAGATCACACTTTATTGGAGCGCCTCTTGGTTAAGGAAGAGTGGGAGGTGAGGGACCCCGAGGACTAAAATGCCGCTGATTATATAGGGAATCAGGCAAATGTGCCGTACTGTGATTGGGTCCCGCCAGAATGCAAGCACGGGGAGCCACGGGATAGGCTGAGGACATAGGGCCAATTACCATACTCGTGCATGCGCAGAGCTTAGGACACGTAGTACTAGGAGCATAGTCAAATATGGAGTTGTTTACAGCTAGGCTACTAGGAAGCCAGCGCCATCTTAGAATGGCGGCTCCCTACACCTCTTGCTCATGTCAAGTGCTCTAACTGCTGCGTCACACCCCAGTCTCCAGTACTGAATGATTTTTTAAAAGGTATCTGTGTTATTTCACCAAAAAGTTGTCATAAGGAAAAAATAACATCTATATGTAAATGTTTCTTATGCATACTTTTTACAATCCCTGACAAAAACATAATAAATTATAAAATTATGAAGACAGAAAACATGCCAAGATGCATTCTTTTTATTTTAACATACATAGTACATACATATGTGCTGTGGATATCACTCTGTATTCTGTGAATGTGTTGCTCTGATTGGTTGATAAATAAAATGCTGATTGGCCAGTAGCCAGGCAGGAAGTATAGGTGGGATAAGCAAACAAAGAATTGTGGGAAGGCTAGAAGGCTGAGTCAGTAGATGCCAGCCCACTGTCCAGGGAGCAGCATGTAATGGCACACAGGTAAAGCCACAGAACACGTGGAAACATACAGATTAACAGAAATGGGCTGAGTTTAAATGTAAGAGCTAGTCAGTGGTAGGCCTGAGTTAATGGCCAAGCAGCTTTCATTAATAAAGCTTCTGAATGATTATTTTATAAGTGGCTGTGGGGTCTGTGGTGCTGGGCAGGACTAGAGAAAACTTCAGCTACACATATGAAAATTTAACCTTAGTTCCCCATTTGAGAAATCTGGGATGTGAGAAAAGGCCTTACTATCAGTACAATGCCAGATCAGGAACACTGGAGGGGCAAGCAGAGACAGAGAAGCTGTGCGTGGGCTACAGCTAACCGCTATCAACTCTCCCTGGGGACAGAACTCAGGCCCTCACAGGCTAGGCATGTGCTGTTACTAGACTCCCACCCCAGTCGACAACTTGACTTGTAAAAACACAGGAGTATTCAGCTCTCCATCCCATGGCACCTGTGGTTCCTGTCTCACTGCATGGGGTGCTCATCTGTACCTCTCTGGTTTAATGCCTTAACTTTGTTCAGTCTGCACTGTTAGCAGAGCTTCCTAAGCTTGGCTACTCACTAGAATCACATACACAGCATTAGGACATACTGATGTTAGCCATGGAGACTGTCAGTTAATTAAGAAATGAAAATGTTCAAAGCCCCCAGGCCACTCCTATGTGTAGCCAAGGCTGATATTCAACGTGTTACAGCCTCCCTTTACCCTCTGCTGGACTTTGCTACCCGCAAGGGCTTTGCTCTTGATCTTCATGCTCACTCCTATCCACTGTGAACAGAAGAGATGATGACAACTGATGACCAGTTCCACCACCTGGCAGAAACAGAAGTTCCATTCTACAGGCACCACAGGCACCCAGCATTCCCACACCAACACTTTGCAGCTGAATCCATGGGCCTCCTGAGGCCTTTATAAAAGAAAAGAGCCAGATCCTTCTGATAATGACATCAAGAACCTTACGCTCCTGGGAACACTAAAAAGTGATTAAAGCCCAAACAAATTAAATTCAGGTTGCCAAGAGGGCAGTGGAAATAGAATTAACTGCAAGTTTCCACACAGAACAAGTTTTTACATGCCTAAGCAGATATCAGTCTACCTCTTATTGCTGCTGATTCAAATTCTGTGAATTTCTCTGGCAAAGAGGAATCGTCTCTACCATGGTATCTTCAACACCCTTCAGTGGAAAAGCCTCCTTGGTATCTAGATTTGAAAAGAGGATAAATGTCAAAGATATGCTATTAAGACCTCAGAGCTTCTATGAAACATGTATTTTCCCCTCCTTTCTGTGTCTAGCTTTAGTTGGTTAATCTTCATTGTCAACTGATCTAAATTCAGAATCACCATGGAAACATACCTGTGTGTGTGTGTGTGTGTGTGTGTGTGTGTGTATGTGTGTGTGTGTGTGTGTGTGTGTGTGTGTGTGTGTGTGTGTGCTGGTAGTGGTGGTTGTGTGTCCAAAAGTTTTAATTGAAGAGCTGAGAAAGCCACCAAGAACATGGGTGTCACTCTCCCAAGGGCTAAAGTCCAGACTTAATAAGGAGAAGAAAACAGTGTCCTTGCTTCTGTCTTCCACATGGCCAGGTGCCTCAGGCTCCTGCTGCCATAGCTGGAGCTGCTGCCCCCTTCATTGTGAAGGACCACACCCTTAAACTGTGAGCTAAGAGAAACTTCCTTCCTTAGTCACTTTGATCAAGTGTCCTGTAACTCATCTTACTCACCTCAATTTCCAGAGGAATTAGAGTCGCCATCTCCAAGTTCCCTGATCTATGAGTCACTCTCATCTCTAATGCTTCCTTCTCTTATCCCTTGCTCATTCTACCTGTAGACCTGCTGTGCCCCTCCCTGATCCCAGATGGAGCACAGCTTTTCACTGAATCTCTGACTTTCAGAGCCTACCTTTCCCTTCACTTTCATACAAGTCCAATCAGACCGCCTCTCTGTACAGGAAACCACCAAAGATCCCCAGTCCTTAACAACAGAGACTCTGCCTTGGCTTCTCCTCACCTATGTTCCCCCTGAGACTACTGGCTGGCCACTTCCACACACTCCCACCCTAAGCTTCAAAGCCCCTTCCATGCTCTGTACATGTCTTCCATAACACACACTGACTCCTGAACCCTCAACTCCTTTGTCATTCCTATGGCTCCTCTGACACACTCTGTTCAACTTGTATTACATGCTTTATCTCTCTGTCTCCTTGAGACTAAAACTTCAGATGAGGGAGGGCTGTGATTTAGTTAACTGTGTGATACCCATGAAGACTAAACACAAGGCCATGCACTTAGCAGATATTTGGATGTCTTAGCACACTGTCAAGAGAGAATCTGAAGGCTCAAGGCTGTTATTGGATAAGTTATGAGACTATAAACTTTGGGAAACTGTCTTCTGGACATGCTGCCTACAAATTACCACAGCAGTTGGGAAATACCCTTCCTACTTTCCCTTGGCCAATCATATATTTGCAAAATTATTCTTGTAACACTAAATTTAAAAAAATGCATAAAATACACCAAATACAATATAATCAAATTGATTGAGCACATACTGACAGTTCAAAAGTAGTAACTAGATGTCTAGTATTTTCATAGGTTTCAAAAAACCACAATGTAATACAAGATGGCCATGATCTAACACAAACTGTTACCTAAACATCCAAAAATATGGGCAAATTATCTAAAGAGTTGCTGGATAAAAGAGGACTAGAGGAATGGTGGGAGGTGTGGTTCAAGAAACATGTTTTTAAGTGGTAAGATAATCTAAATCTCACCTATGAAGGGATTCCCTGAACTTCTGGCAAGATATGTTAGATTGTCAAGGAATATGAAAGCAAATACTTGACTAAAAATGGATGGAAGAACAGAACAGATAACATATGCAAATGGTAAAAACAATTACATGAAAAATGCTTGGCCAGTCAAAACACCTGATGTCACAGACAGAAACTATGAAGGGAGGGAAGGGGAGGGAAGGGGAGAGAACGGGAAGGATGAAGGGGGAGAGGAGTGGAGTAGAAGGGAGCCCCCTGACACCCATCATGATTGATAGAGAATGAAAGGGGAGAGAAGGGGAAGGATGAACGTGTCAATGAGAATGTGGTGTGACTGATCTCACACAATGCAGAGGATGTGAACCATGGCATGCCTATGGAGAATCCTAAAAACAGGGTTAGAACACCTGCCTGGTAGGCTGGATGTTACTCCCAGCACAAAGGAACTTTTAAAATTACTACTTTATCCATTGACCCCACTTTTGTTTTTATACCCAAAAGAAATGAAAGTGAGAAACCAGAAAATATCTGCATGAAAAGGATGTTCACAACAGAATTATCCAGCAGACCAAGGTGGGCCAGTCCAAGTGTTTGTTAAAAGGGTAAATGCATGTGGTAGACACGCATACAGTAGAACACTGTACAGCTTTAGAGGACCACCCTGACATGTTTTCCAACATTTACGAACCTTAAAGATGTTACACCAAGGGAAATGAGTCAACCATAAACTCAAACACACTAGGATTTCGCTCTTATGAGTCAGGCAAATTCCGAAAGTGAATCTGAAATAGAGAGCAGAACAGAAAGCAGAGTGGTGTTGGGGGGACTGCTGCCTGTGGAGATAGAGGGTCTGCCTGGGGGGAAAAAAAATTGGATCTAGGTGCTGGTGAAGCATGCATTACAGTATGATAATATTTATTGCCGTTGATACTTTTGGTAGTTTTTTCTTATTTTACCATAATTTTTAAAAATTAAAAGAAATGTCAATGAACACAACAAAGTTTATCTGTGTCAGTCACTCCAGATTTACTGCTTGGGGCCACAGACCAAACGCTCTGATCTGCTGCTGTTTGGCAGAGGACACCAAGTTTAAGCATGTTAGTTATGGACCCACACACAGCCAAGTCATACATATGCAAGTGCAATTGGAGATGACCACAGACAGTGAGAAGCGATGCATTCCCTGCACAGCTAACCTCATCACACCACAGTGGTGCATGTCTTCCTGTCCAGCATCCTTGAAGACCACTAAGTCTTCAATCTACATTAAAGTAGCTAAAGGGTAACTAAGAAAATGGCTAAGTGTAGTCATTACTAAATTAAGGCGGTATATTATATAACATTTTTCACAACATGAGGTTAGTGGAGGAAAAGCGTTTTACATCCATGAACTTACTTCCTCCCTGCTGTGTTATCTCTTAGAGTCTGTTCTGCAGTCTCTAGGAGGTAAAAACACAGAGGTGACAAAACACTTTATATTTCTACCCACGACATACTTACACAAATTTTACAAGTGAACCCCAAAGAAACAGTCAGTGAGATAGCTCAGTCCCTGTCCCCAAGCCTTAAGGACCTGATCTCCAACCCTGGGACCCTGGGACCCACATGGTGGAGGGAGAGAAAGGATTCCTGAAACTTGTCCTCTGACCTCCACATGAACACTGTGGCTTACATAGAGATCCACATGTAAGTAAGTAAATAAACAAATCCAGCATTCTTCTGCTGTCCTTCAGCACTGACGACCTGTCCACATAGCTTGCAGTATAGGAATGGCTATAGAGATCAGGTGTCACCAATTCTGCCCATAATTCAAAGGGCTCCTCTTCTTGGGTGCCTTGTAAGCCAAAATCCATAGAATTATGGATTTTCAGTTTATAAGTCAATGTCAACATTTATCCTTCCTCCCCTTCATATCAAATGATAGTCAACTTTCCAGATTCACACCTCTTCTCTCTACAACTACAGCCACATCCATGTCAAAGGCTCTCATCAGCTCATATATGTACTACTGCAAACTTGGATGATGGGACAGTTTGTAGGTGGATGGTGGCAGATGCATAACAATATGACTATATTTGGCCTTGCTGAATGGGTTACACTTGCTACCAAAGTGGCTAAAATGGTGAATTTTATACTTTACAATCATCTTTGCAAGAAGGAATGTTTCTTTTTAAATTGAGAGAACCCCAAATACTAGTAAGAAAGGAATAATTCAAGCTTCTATTATTGGAAGTATAAAATGGTATAGCCCTTGCAAAAATCATTAGTACTAGAGTGATGAAAACAATTTTATTCCTGAAGACTCCAAATCTAGATATATGACAGGTGTCAATCAAGAGAATGGAGACACAATGACAGTTTGTTAATAACTAAATATTATACAACACAAAAATCACTGATAAATAGGAGAGAAATCTCAAAAGCATCATGGTGAAAAAAAAATCACAGAAAAGAAAACATACTTATGTTGAAGCTTACCTCAAAACACAAGAGACAAAGACAGACAGAATTTCAGAGAGACAAAAGTGTGACAGTGAGCACTCGCAAACGCTACCTCCAGCAGCAGGAGGAAGGCACCGTGAACATCCCCTTTCTTCTCCAACAGATATGCAGTGACTTCATGGAGCTGACACTTTTGTGTAATCTAGAAAATCAAGAAAGCACTCCTGTAGATTCTGTTTACAGAGTGCAAAGAGTACAGCACACAAAACACACCCAATGCTCATTAATGAACCTGTGTCTGTAGCATGCTGTGCAGTGCAGCATGGAGAGCCTGTCTTATATTGAACCCATCTGGCAGTTCTACTTTCAACAAATTCATTGCTTTGTTTGTTTATTTTCCAAATTTGTTACACATCTGAATGAGGTGCATCCCCTGAAGAAAAGCCAACACACATAAACAAACAATAATGCTATAAACTGGAAAGTGTCAGCTATAATTCTATAGAGAGCATTCAGAACAAAATAAAAAGAGTAGATATTGACTTATGGGGTTTTAGTAAAAATTAATAAACTAAGAATATCTAAATCAGTAAAAATAATTTTAAGTACATTCATAAATAAGAGAGGGAAAGTACAGAAAATGAAATCCAGCAAATACTAGAGAAATACTAAAGTGTCACTGTGATGGGCAGGCTCACAGATCATCCATTTCTTTTTGCACTGCTGTGTTGAAATGTCCTTATAGAGGCAGGGCATGGGATGCACACCTCTGTAACCAAAGCACTCAGGAGGCAGAGGTAGGATCTCTCAGTCCAAGGCCAGCCCGCTCTACATATCAAGTTCCAGGTTAACCAGGGATACACAGTGAGACTGCCTTAAAAAACCAAAAAAAAAAGTTTATAAAACCTCACCAAAAGACACAAAAGGCATTTTAAAAAGGCAAGTATTTATGAATGTGAAGTATCAGTGCCACAGAGCTGTCAATTCTCTCCACACTGGTGCAATTTGCATTTCATAGCCAAAGCTCCAGAAAGTCTCTAAAGAAACTTAGTATTGTGATTCCTAAGTGACTCAGGGCTGGGAAGAGGCAGGGAACTGCTGGAGTATTATCAAGACAGGAAGGGGACATGGCTTTCTCCAAACAATAAGCCTTCCTGTAAAGCTGCATTGACTAATATGTGGTACATATGTAAGGAACAGACATGAACCACACACAGATCTGTGCATGTATAGAGCTTAAAATAACACAGCATGGTGTTAATAATCAGTAAGAGGGGGTGTGCTGGCTAGTTTTATGTCAACTTGACACAAGCTAGAGTCATCTGAAAGGAGAGAACCTCCATTGAGACAATGCCTCCATAAGACTGGGATGTAGGCAAGCTTGTAGGCCATTTTCTTAGTCAGTGATTGATGGGGGAGAGCCCAGTCCACTGTGGGTGGTGCCATCCCTGGGCTGGTGGTCCTGGGTTCTAAAAGAGAGAAGGTTGAGCAAGCCATGGGAAGCAAGCCAGTAAGCAGCATCCCTCCATGGCCTCTGCATCAGCTCCTGCCTCTGGGATCCTGAACTGTTTGAGTTGCTGTCTTGATGTGATAAAGAGTGATGAGGAAGAATAAGCCAAATAAACTCTTCTCTCTCCAAGTTTCTTTGGTCATGGTGTCTCATCACAGCAATAGTAACCCTGACTCAGACAGAGAACCAGCAAAATGTTTCAGTGGCTAAAGTTGCTGCCTGGAAACTCATGACCTGAGTTCAATTCCGATCTGCCATGGTGGAAGGACTCCTGAGAGTTGTCCTCCGGCTTCTACATGTGCACTGTGGCACATTAATGAACACACACACACACACACACACACACACACACACACACACACACACACGTATATATGTGTGTGTATACTCGGGAGGCAGAGGCAGGTGGATCTCTCTGAGTTCAAGGTCAGCCTGGTCTATAAAGTGAGTTCCAGGACAGGCTCCAAAGCTACACACACACAACACACACACACACACACACACACACACACACACACACACATATATATATATATATATATATATATATATATACACACATTTACAATGATAATAAAGATAATTTTTAAGTCAGTGAGGAAATATAAAATGTCATAAGTATGG
This sequence comes from Peromyscus leucopus, assembly GCF_004664715.2. Classification (NCBI taxonomy): domain Eukaryota; kingdom Metazoa; phylum Chordata; class Mammalia; order Rodentia; family Cricetidae; genus Peromyscus; species Peromyscus leucopus. Next base: position 30,423,935 of record NC_051082.1, read on the forward strand.
GCCATTTAGCATTATGTAAGGAAAAAGACATTTTTTCTTGACCCGCCTATAGATGGATTAAAGCTAAAATATAAGATGTTAAATTATAGAAGTTAGAAGAGAATCCTTTTGTGTCATTAAAAGAGGAACACACAAGATTAACCCTGAGAGGAGTGATAAATCAAAACAGAAGCAAAGCCATGTCAAAGATGCATCAGACAGAAGGAAGAAGCACTTTAAATCTAGTCAGCAAAGAAAAGGGGATGAAGAAACCAGACACAACGTCTAGGGTGAAGAAGGGCAAAAGCCAGCAGGAAAACAGAACCAAGGTGAGTACCCACCAGTGATACCATCATACTGTCACAATGAAACATACTAAATATATTGAGTGGAAATGTTTCTTAATTGGTTATGAAATTAGGACTCATCAAGGCTGTGGGGAAATGACACGCATCAAAAATGCTGATGAGAACAGAAACTCTTAGGAATACTGGAAATACCATCACTTAGCTACTGTAGCAGGCATGGCCAACCTGAGGTGCACAGGCCATGTGCATCCCAGAACACCTATGAATGCAGCCCACACACATGTTTAGAAGTCATATGATATCAAAGGATAGATCACACCTGAGGAAAATTCATTTCTAGTGGAAAGTCATACAGGCATATGAACATATACACAAAGATATACACTTGTAGCTCTGATAATAACAGCAAAACACAACAACAAACTTGGAAGCCTCTAAACAGTTCTCAACAAAGAAAAAAATCAAATTGGCAAATTTCCTTTGGTGGAAAATTCTATCATCATTAAGATGGACAAGACAGACTTGAAAACATAAGATCAGCTAATTAAAAACTAGACAGAAGCCAGGCAGTGGTGGCACACACCTTTAATTCCAGCACTCGGGAGGCAGAGGCAGGTGGATCTCTCTGAGTTCAAGGTCAGCCTGGTCTATAAAGTGAGTTCCAGGACAGGCTCCAAAGCTACACAGAGAAACCCTGTCTGGAAAAAACAAAACAACAAAACAAAACAAAAAAGCAGAAAAATGATTAGCAATAAGACATGTACCTTTTGACACCATTAATACAAATTTTAAAGCATGTAAAGCTATCATCCATAAACCATGAGTTGAAGGGCAAACACCCAAGTATTTGGTCTCAGAGGAGAGAGGGGAGAAATGTTGTAGAATACTATTTTAAGTGATGTTACTTTTGTTTATGTTGCATTTGTTTAACTCTGTGAAGTTGTGTTACTTTGCCTGTCTAATATACCTGATGGTCTAATAAAGAGTTGAACGGGCAATATCGAGGCAGGAGAAAGGATAGGTGGAACTGTCAGGCAGAGAGAATAAATAAGAGAAATCTGGGAGGAGAAAAGATCAACCAGCATGAGGAGGAGGACTCCCGGCCAGCCACCCAGCTACGCAGCACACCACGGAGTAAGAGTAAGCTTTACAGGAGTGAGAGAACAAGAAAAGCCGGAGGCAAACAGTAGACAAGCTAAGTAAAGAAAAGCTGGCAAAAATCAAGCCAAACTAAGGCCAGGCATTTATAATTAAGGATAAGACTCCATGTGTGATTTATCTTGGAGCTGGGTGGTAGGCCCCCCAAAAGAGCAACGAGTAAAAAACAACCAACAACATTTTGGTGAACCAATGTGGCACTCGAATTTCCATAGGGCCTGAGAAAGCTTGAAAAAAAAAACACATCTCCTTTAAGAGTTTTGGCCAGTTTATGTTAGCCAGTGAGCCCTTGAGCAGTCAGTATGAAGTTAAGTAGGAACAAACTAAGTATGCCTGGCATAGTGATAGCATCATCATTTTAGAGCTCTAAGGTTGAATGCAGTTCTGAACACAAACCTCTGACTGGGCTCATGAGTTTCAGCCTGTCTTTACTGACCCAAGAAGTGAGCCCAGCCAGCTGCCAAAGCTGCGGGCAGAGGTCCACGCTGCTTAGCAGTTTAAAGTTTGTTCATGTGGTTAAAAAGGCTAAAAGATATGAAATAAAAGAGGTCCAGATGGAAAAACCTCTAAACAGGTTACAGTGTGTTTAACAATATGCATAGGCTTAAGAAAAAGGTGTATTTATAGAAAAAATGAATAGTTAAATAATAAAGTCTTTAAAGAGAGAAATAAAGTAATATAAAAAAGAATAAGCCATCAAGAGGTGGGAAATTCACAAGGAGTCTATATCCTGTATGTTATTGTGTTGATTTTTAACTTTTTAATTGTTGAAAAGCAAAGGACAGCTGCTGATAGACATGGGATTGGGAACAGGACTGCAAAATTGAACCAATCTAGATACTTTAGAAATGCCTTAACTTTAAAAAAGAAGTCAAAAACTGTATTTGTCAAATGGAAATCCAAAATGCTTTGGAGTTTTGTTCCCACAGGAGATAAGAGGTTATGGAATCATTCAGGGTTAATATGGATCAGGTTTGATCAGGCAAAGACCTCCTGAATCTTGACAGGTGATATCGATCAGCAAAGGTTACAGCTGTTCTTCCCAGGACTTGGCCATTATCTCAGATTTTCTCTCTAGGACCCTAAAGATGCTTTGTCCACAGACAGCAGGATGCAGTTTGAAGAAAACTATGTCCACATTCTCAAGAGATTGGGAGGTGTGGATGTTTTCTGCTTTTTTGGTGGGTTATGGATGTTAGCTATCATTTATATGAATATAGAATAATGATACAAATTTAAAGTTATTTTGTTACACTGTATATATGTTTTTAGTCTTATTTAAAGGATTTTTGTATGTTGATAAAAATTTAAGATTATTTTTTACAACATATTGTATGTATGTTTTTATTTTTGCCTGACATATTGTGCCTTTGTAGTTCTTTGGAAATGTAGGGTGAAGTTTTAGTTTTTGAAAGCTATTATTATCAACTACATAGGATAATCAGGAAACATAGTTTAGTGGTTAGTCATTTATAACAACCAAAATTGTAGATATATTAGGTATGCTTTTCAGATCACATAGAGATATATTTCAAATAGACAGATGGTCTTCAAACCTTTCAGAGACCTACAGAATATGGCATTTAAAAAGTTTTGTTAACTTAGGGCTTTTCATGACAATGATTCACATCTGCTCCTGGCTACAGCAATTTACTTCAGAGATGATGGGCATCCAAGAAACTCCTTATGGAGTTTGTTTTCAATGTTGCAAAGTTAGCCACTGGGCAAAGAAACTGCTCTTGCCTTGACTGCTTGACAGTATGCTATATAAACTGGACATGCAGGACCCACAGGAAAGTGACCACTGAACTTTGCCAAAACAAGGAGGGATGGTCCTTTAGGGTTCCTGCTTCACAGAAGAGTCTGCCAGACACTCTGCAGGACACAGAGTAAAGTGACTGATGAATGTTGCCAAAACAAGGTAGGACAGTACAAAATTCCTGCTTCACTGAAAAGTCTGCCAGATATTATCGGCCTGTAGGCTGAAAATGGATTCCCCAATGTTGCAGAGAAACTCTGGGTGATGGCCCAGGAAGTCAGATATCTCTTGTCATTTCTAGAGCTTTTGGAAGTTGTTTGCAATGCCATACTTGTTTACTTAAATAATTTTATATCCTTCTAGGGTCTTTGATGGAATTGAAGACTAGATAGTTATAATTGCAGTTTTCCTTAGATATGATAGTAAGTAATTTAGGTATAAAACTTTGGAGTCACTAAGATGGATGGATGGTGGAGTGCTTTCACTGAATCTGCTAAATGTAAATGGACTGAATATTGTAAATTAATTCTTACTTGATAATTGTTTTTGTTGTATGTAGTTATACTAAAAATAAAACCTTTATTTTTATTTAGACAGAAAGGGGGAAAGGTTGTAGACTATTATTTTAAGGTGTGTTACCTTTATGTTGTGTTTGCTTATCTCTGTGAAGCTGTGTTGCTGTCCCTGTGTAAAACACCTGATGGTCTAATAAAGAGCTAAATGCCCAATAGTGAGGCAGGAAAGATAAATAGGCAGGGCTGGCTGGCAGAGAGGGTAAACAGAAAGAGAAATTTGGAGAGAGAGGAGAAGAGCCAGAGAAGAAAAAGGACTCTAGGGGCCAGCCACACAGCTACACAGACAGCCATGGAGTAAGAGTAAAATTTACAGAAGTAAGAGAAGAGGAAAAACCCAGAGACAAAAGGTAGATGGGCTAATTTAAGTTAAGAAAATCTGGCAAGAAACAAGCCAAGCTAAGGCAGGGCATTTATAATTAAGAATAAGCCTCTGTGTGTGATTTATTTGGGAGCTGGGTGGCAGACCCCCGAAAAGAGAAAAATAACATAGAAAGGTGCTTTATCTGTAATATAAGTAAGGAGAAGTTGGAACTGAAATTTACTTGGTGGGTACATAAGGAGTTGATACTGTGCACATCTCTCAGTTCATGAAATATTTCATAATTCAATATTTTAAAGTATGGAGGCAGCAGAAAGTGGATGCAGAAAGCACAGGTTACTGTTTGTTAGCAGCCAAAGGAAAGAAGACATAATGTTATATCTAAATTTTAAAGGGAAGTATACTAGCCTCATAATGCACACCTGCATGCACAAACACAGTCACTGTCTAGGTCTGTCTCTTTCACTCATTCACTCAGAAGCAGAAGAAAACAAGGAAGAAATCAAGGCAAGAAGTACGCTGAAGCAACTGAACTGTTATTAAGCCTGCTGCACTTCATGGTATACCAGGACTATTTAACCTTCACATTGTCTGCAAACAGGAGCTTGCCAAGTTCCACTTTTCAGGCTTAATTTGCTAGTTAGAATCTACATAAAACCTGAATCATTGCAGGGAGGGCCAAGTGCTGTTTAAAAGCAGTTGACTGTAGCAGTGACAACTCCAACATGGGTGCCAGCACTTACTACTTCCCAGTTTCTGCAAGGAATTGCACACCTGAGTCCCTGCACACACCTGGAAAGGGGAGGCTGCTGGGAAAGTCACATTTGTCTTGTGTGTGTGGCAGGCCTTACCTGAATGGTTTCCTCCAGACAGTAGCACTTGAGGACTTGCAGCGTCTCTATGACTTGGTCTGGACTGAACTGACACAGCAGTTCGATGAACTGCTCTGTAACACAAGGCGGTATCTGCAGCAGTTCCTGATTGACATGAATGCCCTCCCTGAAAGAAAAAGGCAAGAGAGCACATCTACAGTCAAAGGCAAGGGGCACATTGTGCTAAAACTAGACCACCTTTTACGGGATAAAAATATGACTCAAAATGCCTATTGTGTTTGGAGTACTCAGCTGAACTATGCCATATATAACAGCAGAAGCATAGAATAGGTCTTGGTTCATATGGAACAGTTAGCAAAAGTTAAACTTTGTCCTAAAAGAAGTAAGATCCAGTTCAGCTTAAACAATGAGAACTATGAGTTGCTATACTTAACAAATCGCCCTCAGTCTGAGCTACTGACTCTAGTATACTTCCCTTCCAGCTCCAATGACTCCACTATGCTGGCTAGTTTTTTTATAACTCAACACAGGTTATGGTCCTTTGGGAAGTTAGCTGAGACAAGGCCCCATCAGACTGGCCTGTGGAAAGGCCTATGGGGCACTTTCTTGAATAATGATTAATGTGGGTGGGCTCATCCCATGTGGGCAGTGTCATCCTGGCTGGTGGTACAGGATCATTATAAGAAAGCAAGCTGATACTCTGCCAGAACAGCCTGACTCCTACTCATTCTTCATCTCATCCTTAGACACAGGTGACCGTAGCTTCTACCCCTCGTCAAAGACGCTATTCTTTTACAGCAAATGGAGACCATCACAGAGAACCACAACTGGTCACAATGCAGAGACCAAAGATGGCAGGGAATCCAGCCCCATCTACATACATCTACATTACAGCTTCTGCATCAGTGGCTCAAAGAACATTGTGGGAAAGGGCGCAGAAAGAGTATAAAAGCCAAACTACCAGGAAGTGTCTTGTGAAACAGTTCTCCTAGAAACAGTTACATGAAGAGTGAAACAGTGGCACAAAGGACATGTAAATATGGAAGGGGAAATGAATGCAAGGTTCCACCCCACGGCAAAGAATGACAGGCATCTACTGACTGCTGGGAGGAGGAGAATTAGCCTCTCCAGAGATGAGCCCCTCATTGGTTGTCCAATGCAGACTGGTCAGCCCTGAAACCACATACACACAAACAACAAAAATGGACTCAGCAGGTCCCTTTGCATACAAACATATTTATACATTTATGTATGTAAAAAATATAATCAGAGAAAAAGAGGCTATCAACTTGAGAGTGAGGGACCAGCAAGAGAGTGGTTCAAGGGAGAAAAGGGATAGAGAAGTAATGAAATTCTCTTTCAATTAAAAACATTAAGAAATTAAATTTTATAATAATTTTTAATAGCAAGCTGAGAAAGCCATGATGCCAAGTTGTTAAGCAGCAAGCCTCATGGCCATTGCTTCAATTCCTGCCTCTAGGTTCCTGCCTTGAGTTCCTGGTCTGACTTGCCTGAATGATTTAGTACAAGCTTTTAGCTGATTTCTACAGGATGATTTAAGTGCCAATTTGATGATATTCTTTTACTCTTCCTTGCTATATGCTTAACAAACTTACTTGTTGGGAATCATTCTCCATGATAGGACTGGCAATGGAAAGGGCTGGTCTACTCCCTCTCTGCACTCTAAAACTGTATGTGAGCAGGCCAGCCTAGATTGTTCCATGGCTTTGTGAAAAGGTTTCACAACCTCCTTCAGTACTTGCTTTAACAAGTTGGGGTCACTAGGCTAACCAAATCTGTCTGCTTGAAAACTCTTTGTACCCCCTCACCAATCCTTAGATGTGGTGGCAAACCAATGAGTACTTTTTATACTTGGATTGAGAACTCAGCTGTTTCACTCAATGTAAACTTTTACACACAACTGTAAACTTGTTTTTTTTCCGTAGCTTTCTCTCAGATTAACTTGCTTCACAAGTCCTTAAGGCTGAAGTTTTAGCTTTACTTTAGTTTATGTTGTATTTGTTTAACTCTGTGAATCTGTGGTTGTGTCTATTTAAAACACCTGATAGGCTAACAAAGAGCTGGATGGCCAATAGCAAGGCAGGAGAAAGGGCAGGCAGGGTTAGCAGACAGAGAGAATAAAAGGAAGGAGAAATCTGGAAGGCAGAAAAAGTAGCCAAAGGAGGGGGGGACTGCAGGGGCCAGCTACCCAACCAGCCAGCCAAACATCCAGACAAGGAGTAAGAAGGATAGAAAAGGTATAGAGGTATAGAGAAAGATGAAGGCCCCAAGGCCAAAGACAGATGGGATAATTTAAAATTTAAGAAAAACTGGCTAGAAACAAGCCAAGCTAAGGTTAGTCATCTAAAAGTAAGAATGAGACTCCATGTGTGATTTATTTGGGAGCTGAGTGGTGGTCCCCCAAAAGAGCAAAAACAACCAAAAGCATTTTGGCTAGAGTAAAACAAAAACAAACAACAACAATACGCATTCCATGTTAGAAATCCCACAGCTAGTCCTGGGCCATCAAAGCAGGTGAGCATGTCAGTCTTCCTAAAAAAAGGCCTTCTCAGCCTCTTTTCTTCATTCATGTTGTCACACTTGCTGATTTGGATTCAATTAGACTCACAAGTGTTTAACTGGCTATCTTCCCTATTTCCTTCTTAGAATAGCTTTTTCTATTACGACGCTAAGATGGTTACCATTCTATCAATCATTCCTTAAATAGTCTCTAAAACAGAATCAAATCAAAGCATCTGTGCTGCTTTATAGCCTTGCCCTACACAAAGGTGAGTTGTGCTCAAGACAGCAGTGTGGAAGGAGGAGGACACAGACACACAAAGGGAGGGATGCATATGGTGGTGTACCCTCTGAACTGCCCAGTACTGCTCAGAGGTAAAGAGACAGCAGGAACAGGAGGAAGAAAGCCTGTGAAGCTGGACAGATGGGCCAAGTCTGCTCAACAAAAGCTGGATTTTGCTGTGGATAATGGGAACAAAAAGAAGTATAAGAAAGGAGGGTGACAAGTGCATGCTTTGCTCACTGAGGTGGAAACAGGTGTGATGAGGGAATGAGGGTGTGTACATAAGCATCTCATACTTAAGGGACATGGGAGAGTGTAGTTTGTAGATTTCAACTGCTTATTTTGATATGGTCTCTTACCAGGTTGCCCAGGCTGGTCTCAAATTTGTGGGCTCAAGTGAGCCTCTGGCCCTGGCCCCTAAAGTAGCCCACACTACACATAGATACCATCATGGCTGGTTTTGTAGATTCTAAGGACTGTCTGATTCTGTGCAGTATAATTAAGAAGATGGAATGGCAGTGAGTCAGAAAGTGAAACTAGATCATCTCTGAAGATCTGACGAAGCCCACGATAACTGCCTGCACATCAGCCTGGGCCTTCCAGTAGAAAGGGGGTTCTTCGATGGCAGGGCTTTGTTGTCCTCTCCAGCTGATATCCCATGCTAATTATCAAGCTCAGCAGACTTCAGCTAAAATTACTAAATGATTTAATGAGTTGATAAAGCCATTTGCTAAGAAATAAAGTGAGGGAAAGGTCTGAGCTAGAAAAATAGTAACCACAGCAATATCCCTGTAAATACTGAATGAAGAAATAAAAGTGTGTAGGTTACACATATGGTGGGGAGAATGAGGAGAGAGAGGCAAGGAGATGATACTACAATTTAAAATGTTGAATATGGACTTCGGGCAATATTCTAGCCAAGGGGAGACAAGGCTGACAAGGCTGACCACGCTGACAAACATATTTCCCACTGGGAACTCATTCAAGAGGGTTGTATTTTTATATGGAAAAGTTCAAGAGCATCTATCATGTTCTAATCTTTAATTTTGAGATGCCCCCATTTCAACATTGAGACTTGGTATCTTAATATGTCCTTCAAAGATGTCCACAGAAATACTGACAGATTTAGTGACAACCCAAAACCATATCCATAAATCTATATTTTGCTTCTTGGCAAAGTTACTAATGTTCAGTTTTTGCTTTATCTTGTTTGAAGACTTAAAAATACAGCATGCCATTTGATGTGTGAGTTTTCCCTCAAGAAAAGCCCTATTATATACTTCAGAGCCCTCCAAGATATTGTTAACAAAAGCCAAATCAACATTCAAAGGAAAATCACACTGTGGAAGAGCTTTGAATTTAAACTCACTTGCACATTCTCTAGATTCTACATAGCTCATGTTCTCACAAAGGCCACCAGTGTCCTTTTGTGGCATCCATCAAGTGTGCCCTCTGTACACATGCCAGTCTGCCAGGATCCTGCAGGGACTGGTGGTCAGCAGGCCCTGAGGAGCAGTTGGCAGAGGAGAGAAATGGAAGAGAATGCAGATCCTGTCTCTCCCAAGTGGATGCCTCTATGCAGAAAAGTACCTGTTTGTGGAGGGCTAATCCCTCGAACTATTGAATCTTTCTAGGAACAGACACCATGTGACACTAGTATCTCTGTGGGTCATTTAAGTCTAGACAAAGTTATTATATAATAAAGATAACTTAAAGGATTTGAGTAAAGAAAAAAAGACCTAAAAATTCAGCTAGATAATGAATTCTTTTAAAAATACTGTATGCAGCTGGGTGTGGTGGTGCACACTTTTAATCCCAGCATTCCAGAGGCAGAGGCAGGAGGATCTCTGTGAGTTTGAGGCCAGCCTATTCTACAGAGTGAATTTCAAGACAGACAGCCAGGGCTACACAGAAAAACTCTGTCTTGAAAAACCAAAAAAAGTGCTGTTTATAGAATACACGAATTAAAAACAGCTCAAAATAGTGTTAAGTCAAATATGCATAAGATATATATATGGATCCAATTAACTTGGGACAAAGGCTATTCTATTGTGATATATACAAAAAAGCAAGCAACCCTCATCTCTCAAAATGTTTTATTTTCCCTGCCCTCCAGAATTCTTGTATAGATAGGTGTTTGCATGGAGAAATGGGAGGCCTGGAAGTTTTTTAATTGTTTTCTTAAAAACAGAAAAGGAAGAAACAAAGGCAAAAACATTGTAGACTTGGCTTCCAGAGAGCTGAAGGGAGGGGCTGATCTGCCTATCTGTGAAGCACTTTTGTTCCTGGCATTTCTGCATTTCCCTAGTTTTGTACTTCAGATTTCCTAGTGCCAACAGATTCTAGTAAATCTGTAGGTTAGTCAGCAGGCACCATGGTGGGCCTCTGAGAACACCCGCCAAAGGCAGATCCTCTGAAGTGCTGATACCCACCATGGCTAGTGCACCCTTTCCTGAGGTCTACTAAGGAGGAAACAATTCCTTCAGGCCCATCCCAAGTCCTCATTAGCTGAACTCCTCAGAGGAAGAGACGTTGCAGTCGTCAACAGACTAGACAGATGCTTGTCACACACTGTTGTCCCACTTGGCTCTATAATAAACTACCATCCACTCTAAAGACCAAAATGTGACTGAGATCATTATACATTCTTGAACCCCACTGAATTCCCCAATAACTTAGTATCTCCCTAAAAACTGTCTGCATTTCTCATTCTCTCCTTTCTTACTTTGAACGGTGTATGTATTTTTCTATATGGCATTTAGCATGTGATTAACCACACTACTGTCACTGGCCTCCATGGTGTGATGTCCTTTTTTCCATGTCCTTTCTCTGAATTAAATTTCCAGTTTATCCCAGAGAACCTGCAAACAGCAGAGGGGAACTGCCTCCAAACCTACACGAATGAAACCAGGCCAGACTGTTGGCTTCTCACATTTGAGGTCGAGAGGCACTTGGAAAAATATCCAGAAAACCCTATCAGTCTTCTGAAGACTGCTAGCACACACTGACTCACAGTGAGAAATCAAGCTGGTACTGACCTGGAAGCTTCCCTGCTGGCTAGTTTTCACAGTACCACAAGGTGCTATGCAGACCACTGGGAAGAGAAGGCATAAATGGTCTTACCCAAAACTGAATTTTTGGAGCTACAATAATGACTGACCATCATGGTAAAATAATGCTTATAGGTACAGTAGTGGTTACAGGGTAATCATCTGCTTTTAGAGTGGATTTAATCCGTATTGCACCAAAGGGAGCTCATGACTGGCCAGCTGCCTGTAGCTGACTTCATAGGCCCTACAGGAGAAACTATTGTGCTAATGGACATAGCATCAAACTGCCTTCTAAATACTTGTTTGTGGCCATAGACGAGGGCAGCTCTTGACCCTTAGCAGAGGAGCTTTTTTGGTTTGGATGGTGGTGAATACAGAGGCTCACAACTGATCAAACAGCAGAGAATGAATGGCTGCCAAATACACCATACCCAACAGCTCAGGAAAACTCTCAGAGAAGAGAATAAGGATCGCAAAGCCAGAGAGGTCAGGGAAAGACGGAGGCAAAGACTGTCTTCCAGACATGATAGGACTGCTGCACTCAGGATCTCAGGGCAGCTCTGACTGACTGAGTGAAATTTGCACATGATCTAGCCAATCAACATTTCAACATGGATGGGGACAAGCTTATGAGACCCCACTCCCAGAGGAGGAGCTGATGGCTGATGGTGGAAGGAGAATCAGTTCTCTCCAAAGGTATGGAACCTGATGTGTTTTCCATGTTCCAGTGGATGGCTGGCCTGGCATCCATGCACATGGAGGCAGTATTAATTGGGACTCAGCATTTACAAAAGAAAAATGAAAAAGAAAAACAGGAGGGAATGTGAGGTAGGAAGGGGTACATGGTAGAGAATGTCTGGAAGGATTTAGACAGAATAGATATGACAAAAACACATTGTATGCATATATGAAATCATTAAAGAATATTTTTAAAAGAATGTATTGCTCACAAGGAAGTTCATAACAAGAGAGATCTCAAATAACTTAATGATGCACATTAAGGCGCTATGAAATGTAAGTGTGGATAAAAGGACAAAGAATCAATGAAACAGAGTTGGTCGTTGTTTTTTTACCCCCTTTTTTGAGACAGGGTTTCTCTGTGTAGCTTTGTGTCTTTCCTGGAACTCGCTTTATAGACCAGGTTGGGCTTAAATTCACAGAGAGCCACCTGCCTCTGCCTCCCGAGTGCTGGAATCAAAGGCATGAGCCACCACTGCCCAAATGTTGTTTTTTTTTTAAAGACATGTTGGAGCCCACAGAGGTTTCCTAGTGGATGTAACCAGCAGGACTGCATAAGAGGATGATTGGGCCATGGGCTTGGGTACCAGGTGTTTGGAAGGGTCTACTTTTGGCTATATCTAGCAAAAGGGAGGTCTTTTTGCCTTGACCCTTGGCATTGTTATAAAAAGCCCTTTTGAATAAAGTTCTGGGCTGGTGGGCTTTGACTCAGCCCTCCAGAGTCTATCCTATGTTTTCTGTCTTTCCTCTCATCATCCAGATATCTCTTTCTATCTGATATTTCCCACTTCTCCCTGCTCAAGAGTACCCTGATGGTAAAAGTGGGGCCTGACTAAAGTGGGGTCTGGCACAAAGACAGACAAAAATCAACAAACTTTTAGTCAAGCTAACCAAAAGAGAAAAGATTAATAATATACCTTCCACCTTTTGGATGTGATAGAACTAATGTTATAAAAATTACTATATTGGAAAAAGCACGGCAGATTGAATGTAATTCCATCAAAATTCCACTGACCTCTGGAACCAAAAGAAACCCTAAAATTCATATGGAAACACAAAAGACTGTGGATACCCAAAGCAATCCTAAGCAGAAGGAGCACTGTTAAGATCCTACAGTATTCGACTTCTAACTATGATGCAGAACTATAGTGTCACACACAGGCACTGGCAGGAAAACAGACATGTGGACCAACAGAACACACGAGGGGTCCAGAAACAAACCTGCACAGGTATGCACACTTCATTTTTGACAAAGGTGTCAAGAAACATACACTGGAGAAAAGCCTTCCCATTTACCAAATGGTGCTGGCAAAAATGAATCTCCCCTGCAGAAAACCGAAACTGATCCTTATCTCTCACCCTAATAAAACCAGTTCAAAGCGTATCAAAGAACTTCATTTTAAACCCAAAACAATGGCACCGAAGCAAGAAAATATAGAGAAAACATCTTGATACACAGCACAGCCAAGAATTTTCCACATGACATCAAAAAGCAAAAGAAACCATCAGTGGAGTGAAAAAGCAGCCTAGAGACAGGAGAAAACCTTTCCCAGCTATATATCAGACAGGATTAGTACTTGGAATGTATACTTTTAAAACTGCAAAAAATAAAAAAAGCAAACTGCCAATCAGTAAGTGGGCCAATGAACTAAATGGTTCTCAAAAGAACTATAAATAGGTAACAAGCATTCTAAAAAGTCTTCAACATTCTTAACCACTGGAGAAATGCAGATTAAAACTACTTTGAGATCCCACCTTATACAAGTAAGAAAGGCTATAATCAAGAAGACAAACTCTGGAGAGAAAAGAACTATGAGGGTGCTCTCACCATGTTCAGTATCACACTGTATTAGCACTGTAGCAAATACATCATGGTGCTGCTGTAAACAGAAAAAATGCACAGAATGGGGGAGGGTCTACATATAAGCCTACACAGCCACAGCCCCTAATCTTTGATAAATGCATCAAAAATACACATTGCAGCAAAGACACCTATCAACAAATGATGCTGGAAATCTGGATGTAGAAGAATGAAACTAGATCCTTTTCATTCACCTTGTATAAAAACCAACTCCAAAGGACCTTAGTGCCAAAGCTGACTAAGGGCGGCAATGGAAAGAGGAGGAAAAAACACTTGAGATGTCAGTGTAAGCTAGCCCTTTCTGAATTGGACTCCAGTCACTTGGAAACAGCACCAAAACAGATAAACAGACTTCCTGAAATTAAAAAACCTTTTGCACAGCAAAACAAACAGCAAATTGAGTAAGGAGACAGCCTATAGAAAGGGAGATCTCTGCTAGCTATACATCTGACAGATGAACCATATGTAGAATGTACAAAGATTTCAAAATGAAAAACAAATAGCCAATAAATATATGGAAACAGAAATGTAAATAGAAGTTAAATTGAGCTTCTGCTTTGTCCTGGCTAGAAGGGCAATCATTGGGACGGCAAGAAACAGCCAATGCTGATAAGGATGAGGATATAAGAGAAGCCTTACACAGTACTAGGGGAGTAGAAACTAATCCTGCCACATAAGCACTAAAAATACCCTTAATGTGTGCTGGAAAGTTTTATGTCACCCTGATACAAACTAAAATCATCTGAGAGGAAAGAGCCTCAACTGAGAAAATGCCTCCATAAGGTCAGGCTATAGGCAAGCCTGTACGGCATTTTCTTAATTAGGTGATGGGGGGGGGGAAGCTCAATGTGAGTAGTATTATCCTTGTGCAGGTGGTTCTGGGTTCTTTAAGAAAGTAGGCTGTGCAGGCCAGTAAGCATCACTGCTCCATGGCCTCTGCATCAGCTCCTGCCTCCAGGTTCCTGCCCTGCTTGAGTTCCTGTCCTGACTTCCTTCAGTGATGAACAGCAATATGGAAGTGTAAGCCAAATATACCCATTTCTCTCCAACTTGCTTTTTGGCATCAGAGCAGTAGAACTCTATCTCAGACACCATGTGACCCAGCTCCAAGTCAACACATTAGAGACACTTCACACTAATGTTTATTGTAGCGTATTCACAACAGCTCTGTGACAGAACCAATCCAGGTGTCAATCCACAGAGGAATGGACAAGGAAGCTGGTTTATATACACACTACTATTTTTTTAGCACAAAGAACAAGTCACATCACGTCATTTTCAGGAAAATGGATGCAACTGGAGAGCATCATATTAAGCAAATGAAGTCTCAAAGACAAATATTGCATGTTTTTCTCTTATTCCTGGGTGCTGGATTAAGACAGCTGCATAAATCATGTATGTAGGGGTGAGAAGAGTGTAGCAGCAAAACTGTCCCAGGACCAGAGGATAATGAGAGGGGAGGAAGAGAGTCATGGGGCACAATACTTTTTGTACTCCAGTACATGATGCAGTCCAGCACACAACAACTAAAGGCAGCTGTTCAGAGGAACCTGTCATAATGCTCAACTCCCAGCACATTCCACCCAGTCACAATCTAACTTCAGGATTTTACATGTTGACCTGATTTACTCACATATCTATTGCTAATTCCAAACTCCTGAGGTTTGTCTCATTGTGGTTTGATTATTTTTTAAGCAGTAACTGAAAATTACATTTGAACTGCCCTTCCTACACTACCAGGAAGTTAATATAAACTAAACATATCAAGTGAGAGTAAATAAATTGACGGATGGGCTGGGAACTAGATGTTTACCCCCATATACACCACAGAATAAGGACTAGGCGAAAATCTAGGATAGAAAGGATCTTTCCCGAATGGACAGTCTACATGTAGGGCTTCACTATTTATTTCCACCAGTGAAAACTCATCATATATGCTTACATTCAAATGGCAAGGAAAGTACTATCTCACATCTGCTTTCAGATTTCTGTGTTATAATCACTCCTTCTTATATTAAAAATAAAGACCTCATTTACTGTTTGAATGCCAAGGGTCAGTGTCTTAACTCCAGTTTCTTTCTTTCCAACTTTCCATGTGTGTATTATGAAAGTCAAAGTTTATTAACATACCTTGGGTCAAGAAGACTCCTCAAAAATTTGAAAACCTGGTTCTGAATAGAAAATTAAAAAGTACAATTAAATACTGAATTTCCAAAACTGTGAGACGCTTTAGACAGCCCCTTCAATGTGCAGACACTGCTGCCATGGAGCCTTGTGCCTACCTCAGTGTTACAGGCTCTCACAGGCTCCAGTCACTGTCACTTGAGTGTAGAAGCACACACACTCCACTACCTCAAATGAAGACCCTTCACAAGCAAGTTTGTCCCAACACAAGGGACTCAAGTGGCCAGTGCTCAGACCTTGCTTTTGACAGTGGACGTGGGCTGTAGAGATAGTCTCAACCTGGCTCGCCTGCCCTCTGCCTCTCACAGGGCCTGCTGCGAGACAATTAATGGTGGGGAGACTTGGGGGAATATTTAAGGTCCAAATTAACAATGACTTCCAAAACCCACTCATCATCTCTGTAACAAATCAACCACAACTTCAAAGAGTTAGCCATTAGTACACCAGAAAATCTGGGTTCTATTTCTAATATTCATTAGCTATCTATGTGACTCAGTGTTCATTTTCCTTATGTGAAAACAAAATGAAACTATTCTGTGGCTACTATCATCACCTCCAAACCCCAGCTGTACATCCCCTGCCTTTGTCGTAGAGTAGAGATAATTAAATGAGATTAAACTTCTTATACCACATAAATATAGTTTCACAGTTCTGAAGCCTAAGCAAAAATAAGTTTTTAATTTTTTTCTGTGTATTCAAATTTCTTCTGTAACATGCATCCAAAGTGAAAAGAATATAATTTTAAATATGATAGAATCTATGTCTAGCATGCACAAGACCTAAGGTTTGATCTCGCACTGGAAAGACACACACACACACACACACACACACACACACACATTTATTCATGTGTATATGTAAGGATAGAAATATACACTAGTTTTTAAAAATACTGACTCATATATAGTCACTAGTCTCCATCAGTCTTCATATCCTGTCTTCTCTATAATGTTTTATTTTATTTTACATGACTTCTTTCTGGTTATAACTTAATATTCTGGCTAATTTTTCACTTCTAGAGTCCTAGGGACTATTCTTCAGAAGCAAATTGCATTAAAAGTAAAGGAACTACATAATGTCTGTGTGGGGTTTATATGATCCTTAGAACTTGGCAGTAAAATACAGTTTTTTTTAAAAAAAGAACTGCGTAGGACTCAGCAAACAAACCACAATCAAACAGTTGCCTTTTTCTTTTACCCAGCTTTTATTTATTTGACTGCTGAATGATATTCACTCAACAGTCCTCTCTGTGTCTTCCTATGGGTGGGGATTGGGTGGGATCTTGTCATTGTTAATTTTACATTTTTAAAGACAGTCCAAAAGCACCAGAACAAGCAAGACTTAGCAGATGTGCTTTTTAAGGAGGAGAGAAGCTCTGGGCTTGAGTGGCGTGAACAGAAGATTTGCCGCCCCCACAGCCTGGCCATGTGCCCTTCCCTGGGCTCCAGTATCATTCCAGCTCAGTTATTACCACCACAGCCCAGCCATGGGTCCTTCCCTGGGCTCCAGCATCATTCCAGTCCAGTTATTATGGCCACAGTCTGGCCATGGGTCCTTCCCTGGGCTCCAGCACCATTCCAGCCCAGTTATTACCACCACACCCTGGCTGTGAGTCCTTTCATTGACTCCAGCATCACTGTAGCCCAACTATTCTGTAACTGCCATTTGGTTCATCTTCGTCCTTGTGAGCAGAAATCACACCCATGTTTCCCTCATTCCCACAACTTTTGTATGTCCTCCTCTGTATTTGAAGTTTCTGGCCACAGCATCAGCACTGATTGAATTAATGGGTAGATCTCTGAGCTAGGTAGTAGACCTATTATGGGGTAACCTTGGAACAATTGAAAATTTTCCCACTATATTGAGCTCCTTTCTAAGTGCACAAATGCATCTGGAATCCATATCTTTCACTGCCACTGACTTTGTCCTAGTTACCACCTTTCTGCCTGGCCCACTGTCTTTCAGGTGCTAATTGCTCCATGTGTGCTCTTGCCACAGTTAATTTTCTATAAAGTAGATCTAATGATACCAGCCTTTGCTTAGACCACTGGTAGTCCTCCAACACAAGAGAAATACAAATTTCTTAAAATTACAATCAGCGCAGGCCCCATTATATTTTCTGGGCTCTATCATCATAATTCACTCCTTCTAAAACACTGCTTCTCACTGCACTGAAGCTGCTTCCCCCACCACGCCTTCTACCTCATGTTTCCTACAGACTAGTCCAGCCTCTGAACACAAGAGCTGCATTGTGCCTTTCCATCTTTCCACACCAGAGCCCTTCTTATCAAGAAAGCCTTTCCCAATTCTGTAAATCAGAATCCTGTCCTCGTTATGGCAGCTCTGGGAGCTGTTTCCTCACCCCTCCCCATCCTTTCTTTCATTCCATGGTCCCTTGGGTGTATTTGTAGCACAGCTCCACAGCATTACACTACAGTCACATGAGTGCATCTATGCTCCTGGAAGTCTACCACTGAGTGCTCCAGAGTGGGGCTGAAATGAATGAATCCCACCTTTGTCTCCCATCACTCCCAGCTTGCTCAAGCTTTCATTTTGCCTTTCTGCAGTTATTCCGGACCACTGCTGCTGCATTGGAGGACTGTGGGTGGTACTTCATGCCCCACCATGCTGTCCTACTGCCTAGCTCTCTCTTTATCATCATGGTAATAAGCTAACTCAATACTGGCACTGTGTTAGTAAACACTGAACAAGAGCAGGTTCTCATGCAACACAGAGCTCCTCAGCATTCTCCATGGATGCAGCCACATCTAGAGAAGCTACTCCTTGAGAAACTCACTACTGGTTCAGCTTGAAGATGGCAAAGTGCATAAGTAAAATGAACCATCAATATAATAGGGTTGTGGGTCCTATGGCTGAAGAAAATGGGAGGATCTTCTACTGGTTATGATTTCTAGACTAGTGTAGGTTAGAGCTTCAAAGATGCTTCTTTAATATCAGTATTTGTTATCAAAAAATGCACTCCTTTATTTCAATACCGAAAGATTAATACACAGCTACTCCCACACCCACAATGCATACACAGCACACAAAACACACATATTACACACCACACACATGCCACACATAGCACATCATAAAATTACTATTAACTGGCAACTATGAATCTAGGCAATAACTATAATCAGAAGCCCTCAGACAAAGATGCCCTTTTCCATCATATGCTCACAGTCCTTACCTAAAGCTGTCCAATGACTATTTCAATCTGTCCAGAAAAGTGAGTAGCAACCAGCTCAGCAGCTTTACAGGGCTTCAGGGACACAAGTTCCTGCAGTCAACAGAAAAGGGTTTTTTTCTAATGGTAAATTTAGTGAGCTACTGGTATACACAAGGCTCAATACTGTCATGACCTTCCACAGTGTACTACAAGAGACACTGCTTTGTGCCTTAATTTAGGGGTCACCTTACCAATTAGCAAAGTTAGAATGATCCCATACTGTAAATCAGAATTTGGGTTAATTTTTAACAGTTCATTTGTAAACAGTGGATGCTTTAGGAAATTCTGGATTCTGGCCATGGGAGCTGGGATGGGCAGAAGAGTACAGTCTCCCCAAGCTCCCTATAGACTCTCATGCCTTCTTTAGTTATAATCCTAGCTTCACCTTTAGTGCAGGGTGAGTTTATAAACCAGGAGTATCTGTGGAAACCAACATGAGTTGTGGCAAGACTAATATATTAACCCTTGTCAATTACCCATTTTCTAGGATCCACACCTGTCAAATTTAAGAATTCCATATGTTATCTCCTTGAACTCCCTTGACCCTTTTGGCTACACTTTCGCTTTGAAACTCTCTTTTCTGGGATTCGCTCATCACTCTGCTTGAACTGCTTAGTTTTTGTTGTCAATTTAACACAAACTGGAGACCCCTGGGAAGAGGAAATCTCAACTAAAGAACTGCCTAGATCAGACTGATCTGTGGGCTTGTCTGTGGGGCATTTTCTTGATTGATGACTGGAGAATCCAGTCCATTGTTGGTGGTATGGTCCCTAGACAGGTGGGTCTGGGCTGTCTAAGAAAGCTGTTTGAAGGGCTGAAGAGATGGCTCAACAGTTAAGAGCACTGGCTGCTCTTCCAAAGGACCAGGTTTTAATTCCAAGCACCCACAGGACAGGCAACTCACAGTAAGTCCAACCCCAAAGGATGTGACACTGTGTTTTGGCCTCCTCAGGCACTGAACGCACACAGAAAATAAGTAGAAATAAAATCCAAAAAAGAAGGGAAAAAAGGAAGGAAGGCAGCGAGCAAGCTCAGCATGAACCAGAGCCAGCCAGCCAGTAAGCAGCACTCCTCCATGGTCTCTGATTAGTTCTTGCCTTATACTCCTACCCTGCCTTCCCTCAGTCATGGACTATGATCTGGACGTGTGAGATGAAATGAGCCCTTTCCTCTCCAAGTTGCTTTGGTTGTGATGTTTATCACAGGAGCAGAAAGCAATCAGAACACTGCTTTTCAATTTGTGCCTTTCTCTGTGGGAACACTTTGGCCCAACATAGCCATACTACATAGATAAATGCAAAGGCCATGTGTAGAACAGCATGGTATACTAATTCCACAATAATGGATTCCACTGAGAGTGAAGAAGACAAAACAACAAAGATCTCAAAAGAATGATCATAAGAATGTTCAATGAAATCAAAGAACACAAAGTCTTGAGTGAATTAAAAAGCAATACAAGGGCTGGAAAGATGGCTCGAAGGTTGAGAGCACTGACTGCTCTTCCAGAGGACAAGGGTTCAATTCCCAGCAACCACATGGAAGCTCACAACTGTCTGTAACTCCAAGGTCTGACACTCTTACACAGACACTCATGTAGGCAAACGCCAACACACATAAAATAAATAAAATTAAAAAGCATTACAAGTTAAAGTCTAAATGAAACAAGGAAGATGGCAATGGATAGGAATGAGTAATTCACCAGTGGTAAGGAATACTGAAAAAGATCTAATCAGAATTTTAGAAATGAAGAGCTCAACAAATCAAGACTCAGTAGAGCACCTCACAAACAGATCAAGTAGCAGACAATCTCAGGGCCTGAGAAAGGGGTGGTGGGGGGTGACTTCAAACATTCAGACAGGAATGAAAATAAAACAACAAAGTAGGAATAGAACATGGAAGATCTCCAGGACACATTACAAGAACAAAGTTATACATCATACACACAAAAGAAAAAGAAAACTAAGGACACAGAAAATATATACAAGGCAGAGGAGATAGATCAATCAATAAAGTATCTGCCATGTAGACAAATCGTTGGTATAAGCTGGAACACAAGAACTGATTTTGGATGCCTAGCAAAGCCAGGTGCAGCAGATGCTTCTATAACCCGGAACATGGGACAAGCACAGATCCTTGCAGCTCACTGGTCTTCTAGTCTAGCCCACTGAAAAGTTTGGGGTTCAATGAAAGACCCTGCCTCAAAAACACAAGGTGGAAGACTGAGGAAAACACACAAGATGGACTTCTGGACCTCATAAATGTGTGTGTGTGCACACATGCATGCATATGGAAGTGGGGAGAATACAGTCACTAAAGTTATAGCAGGGAAAAAAATTCTATCAGGGGACACTAGAGAAATGATTCAGCAGTTAACAACACTTGTTGCTTTTGCAGAGGGCTGGATTCAGTTCCCAGTACCACATGGTGGTTCACAACCACATGTAACTCCATTTCCAGGGATCTGATGCCTTCTTCTGACCTCTGTGAAAACCAGGGATACACATGGGACACACACATACATGCAATCAAAATGTTCATATACATAAAAGAAATCTTAAAAAAATTTTCAATCATAGTGAGTTTTCTGAAATCAAGGGACAAAGGTAGCCATCTCCATGCAGGAAATATTCAGAATGCCAAACAGGCATGACCAGAAAAAGACTTCATCAAATCACATTATAGCATCCTGAAAAAGAAAGAATACTGGAAATAGCAAGAGATGAGTACAAGTCATATAGACAAAGCCATCAGAATGCAGCAGACTTCTCAACAGAAACACTAAAATTTAAGGGCAAGGAATTGTGTGTTCCACGTTCTGAAATAGTAACTGCCAACCTCCATCAGTACTTCCAGAAAAGCCTACCTTCACAACCAAATACGAATCTTGATTATCAATTTGACACACCTGGGAAGAGGAAGCCTCATCTGAATTGTCTTTATCAGCTTGTCCTATGGACATGTCTATGGGGCTATTTTCTTAATTGCTGATTGATGCAGGAGGGCCCAGCCCACCGTGGAAGGTACCATCCAGTGGAGGTGGGCCTGGGCTGTCTAAGAAAGGCAGCTGAGCAAGCCAGGGGAAGATGGTGAACAGTGTTACTGTGTGGACTCTGGTTCAATTACTGCCTTGCTTTCCCTCAAGGATGGACTGTGACCTGTAAGCCAAATGAATGTTTCTTCCCCTAAGCTGGTTCTTTAGTTTTGTTTTTATTTTATTTATTATATACACAGTGTTCTGCCTTCATGTACACCATGTACACCTGTATGCCAAAGGAGAGCCCAGATCTCATTACAGATGTTTGTCAGCCACCATGTGGTTGCTGGGAATTGAATTCAGGACCTATGAAAGATTAGCCAGTGCTCTTAACCTCTGAGCCATCTCTCATCCTCTAATCAGTGTTTTAGCCCAGTGTTAGAAATAACTGAGCAGATGCTGGCACTGGAGAGTGGGTTGTTGCTCTGATGAGCCTGATATTTTATTTGAGGAAGATGAAGGATTTGGGAACTTGGGGCTGGAAAAGCCCTTAAGTGCTCAGCTGAATGGGCTGTTCTGTGGGAGCTGGAAGACAAGTAGGCTGAAAGCGGCACCAGTGATGGAGGCCTGCCTTGTGAAGCTCCAGAGGGAAGTGTGAGACCCCCTCAAAGACTATCCAAGCCACTTGTGTGGTATTTTGAATTAAGAATCAATGAAGGGAAACCTTTGCTTTACTCAAACAATGATTGAGACCGGCATCACTGTGATGAAATCTTCTGGGAAATATCTCCTCAGGGTCAGAACACAGAAGACGAGGTCCAGGGAGCCAAGGTTGAAGCTCAAGCTGGAAGTTGAATTCAGCAATGTCAAAGAATCTTTTACATGGTGTTAGTCTGAAGGAATGAAGGGGTCATGGAGAGCAGCATAGGCCTGGCACTATGAGAGGCCAGGGGTTGCCATTGGTTGAAGGGACAGCCTCAGTTGCCAGAAGGTCCAGGACTGAAGAGGTTTTGGAGAGCAGCTGAGGCTTGGTGCCATGTGGCAAGGTAAGTTTCTGAAGAGAGAGGCCATGAGGCCGTTGCTGAAGGTACAGCCTCAGCTGCAGTGGAGACTCCAGCAGACTGGAGATGCCTAGACCATGGGTGACCATTGAGAGCAGAGATAGTTGTGGGGTGGAGCTGGCCTGAACTGAGGAGACAAGCTGTGTGTACTGTGGATGGCAGAACTGGAGAGGTAGGGCTACTCATGCCCATCAGAGTTCAGAAGACCAGGGGCAAATCTCTTCAGATGTATCAGACAGGAAGCATTTTTACATTGTTGGATCTGAGTTTTACTTTGCTCTGATTATATTTGTGGCCTGCTTCTTCCTTCTTGGATTAAGAAGTATGTAATTTATTTTGGATTTCTAGGTACCCACAATTAATAGATTTTTAAATTTTTTCAATGAGAATTTGGATTTTTTTAAACTGATGGGGTTGTGTTTTATATTGTGGTATTAATATTAACATGAGATCCTGAATAAAAACCAAAAAAAGGAAAGTTATTATTTAACCATGATTAGGTTTGTATGTCAAGTTGACAAGGAGTGAGTGGGCTCATGACAGCTAATCTTTCTTGTCAATTTGAGATGCCTAGGAAGAAGGGACTCAGCTGAGGAACTGCCTGTCAGATGGCTCCCTGGGCATTTCTTTGAGGCATTTCCCTAATTGTCAACTGATTCAGGAGGGCCAAAATACTGTGGGTGCTGCTGTCCCTGGGGAGATGGGCCTGTGCTGCCTAAGCAAAGCAGCAGACAAAGACAGTCAGTAAGCAACTTTCTCCATGTTCTCTGTTCTGGTTCCTCCTCCAGACTCCAGCCTTAGCTTCTCCCAGTGATGTACTATCCTGAGTCAAATGAACACTTTCCTTCCTTGCGTTGTTTCTGGTCAGTGTTCTAGCACAATAACAGAGACCTAACCAGAACAAAGAACAAAGAAAAAACTTCCAATGCTAGATGTAAACCAAATGAATTCATGACCACCCAGATCACACTACAGAAGATACCTGAAGGAATCCTTTATACTAAAGAGAAAGGGAAACACATCAATGAAGTCATTTAGAAGAATAAAGCATACTAGAATAGCAGGCAGGCAAAAAAGTAGAAAAGTCTTAAACATTACAAAAGCAACAAAATAAAAGAAATTAATGAATACCTTTCAACAACTGATAAACATTAATGGCTTCAATTCTCCAATGAAAAGATGCAGATTAGCATATTAGACTCAAACAGGATCCATCAATTTGTATTTCTTGTATTCTGTCTGATCACAAGGAGCTAATACAAAAACTTGATACCAAAGTGAACTCCAGGAAAAACAACAACAACAACAACAACAAAAATCCTCATAGAGACTGACCAGCACACCAATGAATGATGAATGGTTCATAGAGGTAATCATGAGGGGAACTTAAAATTCCTAGAATTGAATGGAAATGAAAACACAACATACCAGATATAATTGGATACAATGAAAGCAGTTCTAAAAGAAATGCCTACATCCATAAATACCTAGATTTAAAAACAGAGATCACTCAAATAAATAATGATGCATTTCAGTGTATTAGAAAATAAGAACAAAATAAATTCCAAACCAGTAAGGCTAGGACAGAGGAGGTTGGAGAGACTACTCAGTGTTTAAGACTTCTTAATCACGAGAACCAGAGTTTGGATCCAAGATGCACATGGGGCAGCTCACAAATGCCTGTAACTCCAGCTCCAAGGGATCTGATGCCCTCTTTGAACTCTGTACACACATGTGCACATACTATCACGTACATACATAAATAAAACATTTGAAAACATTCAGGTGGAAGTCATGAAAACAAAAAGAACACATGAAGAATCAATGAAACACAAAGTTGGTTCTTCACAAGATTGACAAACCCACAGTTAAAACTAACCGAAAGAAAAAGATCCAGATTAATAAAATTAAAGATAAAAATTGAGGCATTACAACACATCAATGAAATACTGAAAATTGTGAGAGCATGCTCTAAAAACTTTGTTCCAATAAACTAGAAAGCTAGAAAAAAACGGCTAAATGTCTATGTGTCCAACCCATCAAATTAAACTATGAAGACAGAAACAAGTCAGACAAATCTATACCCAACAAGAGATTGAAACAAAAACAAGTCTTCCAACTGAAAGAGCACAAGCCTGGAAGGGATGTCTGGGGGAGGGTCTGCAATACCTTCAGGGATCAGCACCAATGCTCCCAAACTATCTCACAAAATAGGAAGAGGAAGGACAGTGCCACACTCATGGTAAAAGACAACATTACCCCAATATTAACACCAGATAAATCAAAACACAATACCAACTAGTACTACAGTCAATATCCCAGAGGAATACAAATGCAAAAGTCCTCAAATAGTGGGAAATTCATTTTAACCCCCATCAATTGTATCCTTTGCTTGATCTCAGGTGTGCTAGGATGGTTCACCATGTGCAAATCAATGCACACAATACACCACATGGGTAGACTCAAGGAGAGAAAATGCAGATCATGTAAATACATGCAAAAGGGTTTTACCAACATGCAACAGCATCCCTCCATAATAAAAACGTTGGGGTGAGAAAGAATAGAACACATATGTGGTGGTATTGTGTATTCTAATAAATTTATCTGGGGTCAGAGAACAGACAGCCACTAGATACAAAGGCTAGAAAATGGTGGCACTCACACCTTTAATCCTAGCATTCCAGAGATAGAAATCCCTCTGGATCTCTGTGAGTTCAAGGCCACATTGGAAATAGCCAAGCATGGTGACACGCCTTTAATCCCAGAAAGCCAGCCTTTAATCCCAGGGAGTGGTGGTAGAAAACAGGAAGATATATAAGGCGTGAGGACCAGAAACTAGCGGCATTTTGGCTGGTTAGGCATTTGGCTGGTTAAGCATTTGGCTGGTTAAGCATGTGGCTGGTTAAGCTTCAGGCTTTCGAGCAGCAATTCAGCTGAAAGCCATTGGGATGAGGACTCAGAAGCCTGAGGAGACAAGACCAGTCTGAGGAGACAAGACCAGCTGAGGATCCGGTGAGGTGAGATAGCTGTGGCTTGTCCTGTCTCTCTGATCTACCAGCATGGACCCCAATAACTCGGCTTGGGTTTGATTTTATTAATAAGAACTTTTAAGATTCATGCTACATCTGGCGCCCAACGTTCGTGTTACGAATTCATGAAAAAGCTGTTTGCCTGTGGCCTTGTGAGCCCCAGCCAGGCCCAAGCTACACTCAAGCCGGTTTGTTGGTGGCGCACGCTGGTAGGATTTGCTGAAGGAGGCAGAGGCAGGAGGATCCCGAGTTTGAGGCCGGCCTAGGAGGTTTGGGAGAAGCTTTGGCCCAGACTGAGCCCCAAACAGTGGTGGGACCATGGAAGCAGTGGCTACTGCTCCACGTTGCCAGCTCCTTCTCATCATGTTGGTGACTGCGGTGATGCTGCTACCTGGGACGAAGGGTTTACTGCTTCTGGTTCAGAGAAGAATTGTCAGGACCATCGTGTTACAAGAAAGCATCAGCAAAGGTCAGTTTGGAAAAAGTTTGGCAAGACAAATGGTGGGGAGAAATTGTTGTGAAGATTTTCTGTTCTAGGGAAGAACGTTCATGGTTCCGAGAGACAGACATTTATCAGACTGTGATTGCTCCAAACCACAGAGGAGGCAAAAAAAAAAAAAAAAAAAAAAAAGTCTGCAGGAAACCATGACCATGCCTAACAGTGACTTTGAAATCTTCAAAAAGATGACAGGATCCTACAACGATGATTCCACATGGACTATGATAAAGCCATTAAGCCGATTAACACCATGGAAAAATCGACTTTGGACTACAAACTAGTCAGGACAATTTCGAGAGGACTAGCTGAAATGATACAGCCTGACAGACTACTCGAACAAGGACTTGAAACAAGCCCTGAACTTTCCTTTTATGCAGAGAATGGACAAATGATACAGGACTTGACAATTAACCCAAAAATTTTCTTTTCAAGATTCCCTAAAGATATCTTCACCCCAGGAAAGCAAAAAGAAAAAGAGAATATAGATATGAGATAGATCATCGAATCTACTCTGAGGAAAAAGATAAAGAAATAATAGGATAAATAGGTAGATCATTGAATCTACACTGAAGAAAAAGGGAAGATATAAAAATGACAAGAGTAGACTAATGAATCTATTATGAAAAGAAAAAAGAGAGAATATGGATATGATAAGATAAAAAGGGAAATTATGGAATCTACTTTTAAAAAGGAACTACTTGTTTTAAATAAGATAAGTAATGAAAATTTTTTGGTCTGAGTTTATCAGATGTTACTAGACTGGACATTGTTAATATATATAATGGAGTTTTCATATGAATCTGTCATGTTAATGGACTAGACATCATAATGTAAGTTTTGGCTGTATATATTTGTATATACTTATTGGATAGTTTTTTCTTGTATTAGTTATAAGCTTTTTTAATTTTAGACAAAAAGAGAGGAGATGTGGTGGTATTGTGTATTCTAATAAATTTATCTGGGGTCAGAGAACAGACAGCCACTAGATACAAAGGCTAGAAAATGGTGGCACTCACACCTTTAATCCTAGCATTCCAGAGATAGAAATCCCTCTGGATCTCTGTGAGTTCAAGGCCACATTGGAAATAGCCAAGCATGGTGACACGCCTTTAATCCAGAAAGCCAGCCTTTAATCCCAGGGAGTGGTGGTAGAAAACAGGAAGATATATAAGGCGTGAGGACCAGAAACTAGCGGCATTTTGGCTGGTTAGGCATTTGGCTGGTTAAGCATTTGGCTGGTTAAGCATGTGGCTGGTTAAGCTTCAGGCTTTCGAGCAGCAATTCAGCTGAAAGCCATTGGGATGAGGACTCAGAAGCCTGAGGAGACAAGACCAGTCTGAGGAGACAAGACCAGCTGAGGATCCGGTGAGGTGAGATAGCTGTGGCTTGTCCTGTCTCTCTGATCTACCAGCATGGACCCCAATAACTCGGCTTGGGTTTGATTTTATTAATAAGAACTTTTAAGATTCCTGCAACACACATACCTTCACATAATAAAGGTTGCATGCAGCCACATTATACTAAAGAAGAAAAAAACTCGAAGTCATTTCCGTTAAAACATGGAATAACACCAAAGTCAACTCACTCCTATTTGTAGACAGTATGATCTCATACGTAAAAGATTGTAAGACTCTACCAGAAACTTCTTAGAACTGATGCACTGGGTCTGGACATCCATGTGAGACCATGTTGGTGTCTGAGGGTCATAATGAACTTGATGAATTGTGCTGCCACCGAGGCCATGGTGACATCTGGGCCCAAGCTGCTGTCGAGGGCATGTCTGGGTCTCTGTTCCTGCTGCAGCTGGCATCTGTGATGATGTCCATGGCCTATGTTACCACAGGAAATAATAGGAACCACATGTGTTGAAATATCCAAGCCCCGCTCCCCACTCGTGCTAAGCTGGCCCCTCACTGTCACTGGGATAGCTGGTCCTGCCCCTCACAAGACACTGCAGCAGGAGAGCTGCGACCTGTACTTGGGAGAGATGGCCCCACGCTTCACCATGGGCATGGAGAGCTGAGGGGGGTGGTCCTAGTGGCCTTGACTGACCAGCTCAGCTACCACCCAGACCCATATCCTGGGCCTTGGGTTTGTCCACCTTAACATCTACCCCATCTATGTCCTGCTGGAGTGCATGAAGGGACTGGTCCTGCATAAGGATAACTGCAGGATATCCAAGAGAAGTTTTGGTGAGCATTAGATGATGACAGTGTGCCAGAGGCCTTGAACCAGACCAATGAGCCACTGAGCATTTTGTGGGTGGGACTGATTGAACAAAAGGGTGTACTGGTGACATACTGCAGCTCCTGAGTGACACACCAAAGCTCCCGATGCCACTGGGATGGATGAAGAGGTGTTGGAAGGATGGAGGAGCAAGGTAGTTTGTTTGTTTTGTTTTGTTTTTAAATTAATTTTTGGGAGGGTGCATGCTACAAGGGGGAGGGACAGGTATGGAGGGACTGGAAGATGAGAGGGACTGGGGTGCACAATGTGAAATTCCTAAAGAATCAATAAAGAATTATGTAAAGTAAAACTAAGTACAAGAACTGAGGAAAACTATAACATCTGTCACTACTTAGCAAAAGTTAACCTGGAAAATACCCATTCAAATGGTACAGTTCAGAAGATTTAACAGTCCCAGCTCTCGTCACCATCAGAGGTAAGGAATGTGCCCCATACTTCAGCACCAGCTCCAGTTGGTCAAGGGAAGTTAGTGAGGTGAACAGCCCTCATTAGTAAATCTTACAGCAGCAGGCAGAGGTTAATGCAGAAACCCATACCTGGCTACAGGGCTGAGAACAAGTGGTGGAGGTGTACTCAATCCTGTGTGCTCAGTCCTGTGTGCTCAGTCCTGCATGGGACAACTATATCATCTCCTCCAAGGCTCAGCGAACATCACAGAAGCAGGGGTGGCTAGAATTAAAAGCCAGAGGAAGGGGAGATATGCAGCAAAAAACATACTTTGGACATGACATAGCCAATGCACTCATGAATTTACTGCAGCTGTGGTCATCTGTACAACACTGAGCCCATCACTATTTCATCCTAGAGGAAGGGCCCATGAGGCTCCAACCCACCCTTAGAGACTATGGGCAAGTAATGGTAGCTGGGGGAGGGGTGTTATTTTCTTCAGTAGTATAGTTGTTGCTCCAGTAAATAACCTCTCACCCATACCTGGGCATTCAGTGGGTCATACACACACACACACACACACACACACACACACACACACACACACACACACACACATGTGAAAGTTGTAGTGGTTTGAAAGAAAATGGCCACCAAGGGGAGTGGCACTATTAGGAGGTGTGGCTTTATTGGAGTATGTGTGCCTTGTTGCAGGAAGTGTGTCACTGTGGAAGTGGGCTTTGAGGTCTCATATATGCTCAAGCCACACCCAGTGTCTCAGTTCACTTCCTGTTGCCTTTTGATCAAGATGTAAGGACTCTCAACTCCAGCATGCCACCATTTCCCACCATGATGATAATGGACTGAACCTCTGAAATATAAGCGAGTCACCACAATTAAATATTTTTCTTTATAAGAGTTGCCATGGTCACAGTGTCTCTTCACAGCAACAGGAACCTTAACTAAGGCAAAAGTATGACAGGGACTTGAGAAGAGGGTTCTAGTGACAGATGGAGGGGAATGAGAGGAGAAATGGCATGAAAATGCTAAAATGCTAAAAACATGAAACTGTCAAAAATTCTTTAAGGATTTGGAGTCAGTACCTCCGTATGATGCATTGTTTTCTGCCACACAGACTACTTCTCCACAGCACTAAGGCCAGGAATAGATGAGATGTTGTGGATGTAATTGAAGATGTCTTCCTGTGGAGCATGAGACCATGCATTCAGCCCTTCACTCAAGCAGAATTCAGAGACTGTTGCTATCAGTACCAGGCGCAATAAACATCTATTATTAGGAGGTGAAGAACTATTTGGATTTGGAGATAGTTTATGGAAACTGGCATTAAAGAGGAAGAATAAGACATAAGCCATAAGGTAGACTCTTCCAAGTTCTGAGTCTACTCCACTTACATCTGGTCTCCATTTCTTAACCCTCCATGACCTAACTGAATGTGGACTTTGGTTTGTGGCAACCTGTCCACATTGCCAATTTCATCTCAGATCTCTCTTGCCCTTGTCAAGGATGCTCCATCTGTATTCATTCTCATTTCATCCATGGGATCTCCATCAGTGCCCTGAAGATGTGCAACTTCCCCAGCTTTGGGACTTTCATGTCCACTCCCCCCTGAACACTCCTCCCTGTGCACTCCTCCCTGTGGACTCCTCCCTGTGGACTCCTCCCTGTGCACTCCTCCCTGTGCACTCCTCTCTATGCACTCCTCCCTGTGGACTCCTCCCTGTGCACTCCTCTCTATGCACTCCTCCCTGTGGACTCCTCCTGTGCACCTTTCCCTGAACACTGCTCCCTGTGCACTGCTCACTGAACACTCCTCCCTGTGCATTCCTCCCCTAAAACTCCCACCTGTGCACTCCTCCCTGTGTGTTCCTCCTTGAACAGTCCTCCCTGGACATTCCCCCCTGTGCAAGCCTCCCTGAGCACTTCTTCCCATGCACTCCTCCCTCTGCATTCCCCCCTCTGCACTCCTCCCTATGTACTCCTCCCTGTGTACTCTCCCCCGTTTATTCCTCCCTAAACACTCCTCCCTATGCACTCCTCCCTGTGCACTCCTCCCTGTGCACTCCTCCCTGTGCATGCATCCCTGTGCACTCCTCCCTGAACACTCCTCCCTGTGGACTCCCCCTGTGCATGCCTCCCTGTGCACTCCTCCCTGTGTGCTCCTCCCTGTGCACTTCCCCGTGTACTCTTCCCTGTGCTTCCTCCCCCCATGTATTCCTCCCTGTGTGCTCCTCCCTGAACACTCCCACATGTATTCCTCCTATAAGAGCTCACCTCTGTGTGGCTTCTCTGACATCAAGAGTCAGATTACACACCACTCTCCCTGAGACTTCTCTGCTTGTGCTAGTCCCTTGTTACCTGCAGAGCCACACTCCTCCATGCTTCCCTAGCACACTGTTTAATTCTACATTTGGTTACTATCAGTATCTATCACCGAGGTGTATACTCAGACGTCAGGAACTCCACATTTTAATTACACCAGAAACTCAACAAAAACCAAGTGAATACAGCTGTGGGAGTGGGGGAGGCTCAGACGGGGTGAAGCAGCCTCTATTTACCTCTCTCAGCGGGTCATGAAGGTAGCAGGGGATGATTTTGTCATACTGGTGTGCTCGCTCATACATAAATTCACAGATTTGATAACTGGAATATTAAAGAACAGACTTCAGTTGCCAAACAGGCAGGTGGCGATGTGCTTCTGACCTTCAGAAATTTACTCAAGCGTGTGTAAAAGGGAATGATGTTGTTTTTAGTGCCACATAAAGGTCTAAGAATTTTTATACAAGGGCATCTCAGACTTGGAATCTCACATCAGGGACACAGTAAACACATGCAAATATTTGAACTCTGCAAACCTCTGAAACCTGGTCCCAGGTATGTCAGATAAGGGTACATGATTGCTATTATGTATCTAAGAGAGAGGAGTGCCTGCCTCTCTCCTGCCTCCTGGCTTAAGATGCTATGTTTTCAAAAGCCTTAGACAGTGTGCTGTCTGTTTTCTAAAGAAATATCTGGTGCTAGGTATCAATTATTTGCAATAATTTGTTTCTTTGTTCAAAACTAAATACAATAAACTAAGTAAGAGTTAGCACACTACCTTATTTATTATGCTAAACTGTATATCATTTCTACTAAATATAACTGTTATAATCTAAGCAATACCATAGACATATTAATTTTTAAAAAATCTAGAGCTGGGCATGCATATGATGCCAGCACCTGGGTAATAGAGATGGCAACAGGATAAACCAAGTCATACGGTGCACACCCCAGGACATTTGGTGCTGCACAATAAAACCTGTCTCAAAACACCAAAAATAGATCAATACATGTATAAATAAGGTGAAGCACAGGAAGACTGCTTGTTCACTTTCACGTTAAAACAAATATACATTTTTAATTTATTATACTATACACTTCTGTACATTTTGCTAATTTTTAGAATTCATATGAAAGTCAAAAAACAAAAACAACGCCCCCCCCAAAAAAAAAACCAAAATAACCCCTTATGTTATTGCTACTGAGGCTGCTATTGCTAATGCCCTTTTCTTTCTTTCTTCCCTTCTTTCTTTCTTTCTTTCTTTCTTTCTTTCTTTCTTTCTTTCTTTCTTTCTTTCTTTCTTTCTTCCTTCCTTCCTTCCTTCCTTCCTTCCTTCCTTCCTTCCTTCCTTCTTTCTTTCTTTCTTTCTTTTTGTCCTTGGTTTTTTTCAAGACAGGGTTTCTCTGTGTAGTTTGGGTGCCTGTCCTGGATCTTGCTATGTAGAACAGTCTGACCTCGAATGGCCTCAAACTCACAGAGATCTGCTTGGCTCTGCCTCTTGAGTGCTGAGATAAAAGGCACATGGCACCACCACTCGGCCTAGGCCCTTTCTTTCTTTTTTAAAATTAAGATATTTTTCTATTCATTTTATATATCAACCACGGATTCCTCTGTCCTCCCTCCTCCCACTCCTCAGCCTCCCCCACAACCCACTCACCATCCCCACCTCCTCCAAGGCAAGTTCTCCCATGGGGAGTCAGCAGAGCCTGGTACATACAGTTGAGGCAGGTCCAAGCCCCTCCTCCCTGCACCAAGGCTGTACAAAGTCTTAATAGCAGAAATGCAAAATAAACTAGGTTTCATGTAGGAGAAATAACAGTTCTATGGAAAATTAACATACAGCTTCAAGACAGCTCACAATTCAGCCTTTTCTCTCATGTGGATGAGCCAACTCTTTTCAAATTGAACTATGCCCCCAGCCTGCAGCAGTTCTAAAAGGACCTGAGGATTTAAAACAAATGGGTAGAAACACTGTGAGGTTTATTTTAGTTACTAGTTCTCTAAGGTCCATTTACCCATGCCCATAACCTTCTATCTTATGTATTACTACTTGATGATGTTTTGGACTGCGTTCACTACTGTATGATGACTCTGCTTTTCAAACATGGAGGGAATACCACAGCATTTTCAGGTACAGCCCCATACATTCACATTAACTTCTAAATACCTGTATACACCATTGTAAGAAGCTCATTTTTGTTTGTATTTTATATGTATGAATGTTTTGCTGCATGAATGTACACATGTGTGGAACCCATGGATGCCAGAAGAGGGTACTGGATCCCTTGGAATTAGAGTTACAGATGGCTGTGAGCTGCCACATGAGTCCTGTTGTAGGAATCTAGTCACTCTATCTAGGGTAAACATTAGAACGGAATAGTTGTTTTCTAGAAGTACTTTGACCTTGAAGAAATCTTGGTGTAAATCAGTGATTGTTTTCTGTGATTTATAGAGTTGTTTTTTCTGAAGCAGTTTCATAGCTCAAAGTCCTCACAATCAGAAAGATCAGGAACTCAAGGTCAGTTGACCCACATGGTGAGTTCCAGGCCAGCTTGGGCCACATGAGAGTTGCCTCAAAAAAAGGTGACATTTTAATCCAGATGTCATGGTGCACACATATAAACCCAGCACTCAGAATGCTGAGGCAGGAGGATCATGAATTCCAGGCCAGCCTAGGCAACACAGCAAGACCTCATTTCAAAAACAAAGACAAAAACAAAAGCAATAAAAGTCCTAAATACTGATACTCACATCACTTTACTCTAGTGGCCGAAGATCAACAACCAGCAGAGTGAAGCTGCAGTTAGGACCTCAGGCCTGCGTGCTGGCTGGGGAGTCAGAGGACCATGACCTTGTCAAGGGGCCAGGAAACCTTCACCAGGAACTTCTTGTTTATTATTTTGATGTTAAGCAAAACTGGCCTGATTTTTTTACATTCAGGACCCAATCTTAATCTATTTGGAGAGCTGGAATGTACTGTCATATGCAATAAAATAGGAATAATCTATTCACTCTGTCAGTTTGGAATAAAATAATGTAATGAGTTGAAGACAATCTTACCAACTCATTAGAACTGACTGTTATCATCAGGGATCTTTGTGTGCAAGTTATTCAATATTATTAAATTAAATTAAACTGATTTGTAACAATGTATGTTAAAAAAAGTTAATAAAACACAAAACTCATCATTTCCTATGATTTAATCCTCCTTTGCTGGTCTATGCTCTTGAGGCTGGTTCTGCCCACTGCAGCTGCATCAGATTGGGGTGGCGGCACACAGGTGGGTAGCTTGGCATCTTCCAGTTCTATGCTTTGTAACAACACACTGAAAGACTAAATAAACCATAGTGGCATGCCTATAAATCATCAAAATGCTATGAGAAGTCTTATTTTTTGCAGGGTTGTGAAAACAAGCAAACAAAAGAGGGAGACTTGTTTTTGGTCTACACATTCTGAGATGTTGACTCTTTGGATCTTGGACAGAGACAGTTTGTCAGTCCCTGGTGAAGAACATGGAGAAAATGCTAATAAAGCAGCTCAGCTAAAAAGTGTGACTGTCTTGGCTAGCAGGGAAGGGAAGGAGCTTGCCCCAAGCCTGACAAGGAGAGAATTGACCCCTGAAAGTTGTCCTCTAACATGTGCACTGCCACTCATATACACACAAAGTAAATAGATGTAATTTGACTAGTGTGTCTGTCTGTGGGCATTCATTGTGAATGGGAGAAAAGTAGTTACTTATTTTTTATTCCAAACTGTTATCTGTGAGGAGTAATGAGAGAGAATAATGGGTAGTGGTGTAGATGTGAGAGTACAGGTGTGTGGGTGTGCAGTGCTGTAAGGAGATATGAAAATGTCAAGGTGAAACTCATTACCTTATATGCTAACTAGAAGAAATAAAAAACAAGGCATTGCCTGATTTGGCAGAGCAGTCATGTTTTATTTTCACCTTAATTATTTACATAAATTTACATAAATGGCAATGTTCATATTAGAACTATACTTGGGGGAGCTAATTATTGACTATAGGCACACCACTGGAAAACACTAAGAAATGCTGCATAAACCAAGTCTGCTACATGACAACCAGTATAAGGAATCCTGGGTTAGCAGGGAATGAAGTTGCCAAGTGACCTTGTGACCTTGAATAATTTATTTATCAATTTTCACTATTTCAAAACTAGAGGAGGGCAAGCCATCAGTACAAGGCACCTCTGTAATTAGTACGGCCAAGGTGCTGTGGTTGTTTTCCAAAGTTTGACTTTCAAAGACTCGGCCACACCTAAGCACTACAGCCAAACCCTGAAAAGTAAACACACTTGCTGTGGAATAATCCTTTTGTGCACTACAAAGATTTGTCACTCGAATTGGTTTAATAAAAAGCTGATTGGTGGACAGCTAGGATTTGGGGGGCAGAGAAAATGATGGGAAGAAGAAGGGTGGAGTTAGGAGTCACCAGCCAGTCAGAGAATGAGTCAGACGCACAAAATGGCACAGAAGGTAAAGCCACGAGCCTCAGAACAGCACACAGATTAACAGAAGTGGGTTAATTTGTAAGAGCTAGTTAGTAACAAGCCTGAGCTATCAGCCAAGCATTTATAACTTTTATTTAGTCTCCAAGTCAATTGGGAAGTGGCTCCTAGTTATTTGGGAGCAGGCATCTGTCAATGAAGTTTTTTATACCAAGATGTCATATGTACACACCATGAACACCATGATCTGCCCTCCCAATACAGACAAACAGGTGTAATATACAAGTTCCCTTGCTGTTATTTGTGCTCAGTGTAGCTTAACAGGAAACCAAAATGTCAGCCTTGTTCTGAAGCAGTCTGCATTGGTTGCTGGGTCACAGCAGAGTGGCTGAAGGGTTCACTGCTGTTAGTCTACACTTCACCAGAATCTCCTTATCTGCACTACACCCAGGAAGGCAACTCAACAGCCAAAACTCTAAATTCTTGTGACTTAATTGCTTTCAAAGACTCAGCCATATCTAAGCACTACAGCCAAAACCTGAAAAGTAAACACACTTGCTGTGGAATAATCCTTTTGTACACTGCAAAGGTTTGTCACTAAAAAAAATTTTGGTATCAATTTTAAGTGGGCTGGCTTAGTACCCACAATGGTGGCCAGTTACTATCCCACTAGGGGTAGGGGAACAGGTGGATTCTAGTATCCAGAATGGAGTCCTCCATACAGCAGCATCTTAGGATACCCCCAAAACTGAACATGCCAGCACTCAAGGTCCTGTAGTTTGTGGTTCTGGGACAGAACCCTGAGCTGGAGTGGCATGACAGATACTGATGTTGCTACGTGAAGGATGGGACATGCTGGATGCAGATAGCTGTACTCAGACTGGATTGAGCAGCCAAGCTCTGTAGGCATCCCTGTATCCACATTGATTGCCACTACCTGTGAGAGTATGTCCCAATCATCTCCCCTTCTGTGTAGTAAAGCTGCTACAGAAAGGCTCTTTCTGACTTATTCTGTGTGCCAAAGTACTGATTGACAGGATCTGGGGTCATCTAGGAAGCAAGCTTCCAGGCACACCAGGATGGGGGGCTGGAGGTGTAGAGGTGGTGGTGGGATCTAGATTAGATTGGCCTCTGGCCATGCTGAGAGGGATTATCTTGATTATGTTTACAGAGTGGAAAGAGTTACCCTAAGCGGCAGCACAATTCTCTGTGCCTGGGTCTGGACAGCATGGAAAGGACAAGGCTGGCCGAGTACCAGCGTTTGTCCCTCTTGGCTTCCAGAGTGTAAGTAAATAACCAACTGCCTCAAGCCCCTACAGAGAAAACCTCCCTGTCATGATGGACTCCACATGAACTGAAATAAATTCTTTCTCCCTTCAGTGCTTTGGTTGGAGCATTTTATCAAGAAAGAGCATAACTAGAAAAGACTCCCCTGCCCCCAGTCTCCAGCAAAAAGTGTGCCAGTGCTCATATCTGCTGACTCTCAGAGTAGTGGGAATCATCATCAGGGCTGCAGAGAAAGCCAAGGACCCTTCCAGGTCAGCAGCTGATTCTCACTCACCTGTAACAACCATCACCTTGTATGGCGTTGTCCCAGCCGAGGGCATACTGTGTGAAGCATCAGGCTTCCAGGATGCCTACAATTTAGCATATGCCCTATACACATTTTTATTTATTTATTTATTTATTTATTTATTTATTTATTTATTTATTTATTATTTAAGATTTTAGAGGCAGGGTTTTTCTGGTTAGCCTTGGCTGTCCTGGAACTCACTCTGTAGTCCAGGCTGGCCTCAATCTCACATAGCTCTGCCAGCCTCTGTCTCCAAGTACTGGGATTAAAAGTGTACACCACCACCGCCTGGCTGCTTCTACACATTTTCTTACTGCTGAGAAATATAATTGAAGCACAGAAGGGGAGTGAACATTGATGCTGTCTTCACAAGGGAGGTTTATTGTAATTGGAGTTCCTCAAGGCCATGATGGGCCTCAAGGTATTAAGAGAACATTAGACAGAAACAATACAATATGGAGATCTGAACATGATGGGGTCTTAAAGGGAAGGAGCGGTTTCCCTTAAATCCTAGAGATGCCTTGCATTAAGAGAATGAAAGAGAATGAAGTGGGAGGGGGAGGTGAGAGGGGAAGGAGGGAGGAGGAGAGGAAGAGGAAGAGCCACCACAAGCAGGATGAGGCAGGGAGGCCAGAGGAAGCTCTATAGACAATCAGCTTCATTTTTGGCTGTCATCACTGGTCCCTGAGGACCAACCCTCAGAACAATGGCAAGGTCTGACTTGCTATAATCTTTTAAGAGTGTGAGAAGTTTGACCTTATTTGAGTCTGCACAGCAAAGGGGACCTGACAGAGGAGCATGGTGGAGCCAAGCACCATAAACTGAGAGCTGTCAAGTCCCAGAACTGCCTCTGAACTCTCCATTTCAGGGAGAGCTGGAAGGAGGTCTGCCTTGACTCACGTCTAAAGGTACAGGTTCACATTTTAACAAAAGCTTCTGAATATTTTCACCAGAAAGCTTCCAGAGAGAACTGTATTAACACTTGAAATATCACATTATAGCCCATAAATATATGTATTTTTATGGTTTCAGTTTTAGTTAAAAAAAGTAAAAATTGATAGTTCAGAAAACATGAGTGATGGAGGCAGCCCCTCTTACTGTGCCTAAGCAGAGGCCTCCATTCCTGTACTGCACTCAAGGAGGTTTGAGCCATAGGCCATTTAGTTTGTAACTGATACAAGCCTCTGTGTGTTTATTTGGAATCAAGCAGCTGTAGGATATGGGAGGAGAGTTTCGTCCTGACTGTAGGACTGGGTAGAACACAGGAAAACTTCCAGCTATACTCCATCAATACCTCAGACTTGGCATCTAGAAAGAATGTAGCATTACCATTCAACTACAGTTTGCTGGTTAGAGGCCTGATACTCTCCAAGACTTTTAAACCAGTGGATTCACGATGGTGGGTAAACTCGGCAATGAGCCATGGTGATAAGCACTGTAGAGATGGCCTTTTAGGGAGAATTTGCATCTGAGAAAGAACTTGCCCTGTAGTTTCACCTCTGAATCAGAGTTTCTTTTTAAAAAATAACTAATGATCTGAATTATATATGAATATCACAATTAATTAATTCTTTTAGGGTGGGGTAGGAACAAATATTACATTCTAAGAATCCATCATCAAATTTTAATAACAGAAACAACTTGGTACCAGATATTCTAGAGTTTAAAATATGATAATAAAGTGCTAGGTAACTGCTGCTATGTTCTTATTAGTGAACCAAGGTAAGAAGTGTAAAATTGGTCTCAATGTCTACTCCAATGCTACAGGAACTAAAATGATGCTCTGAGGGGATCATCCACTTCTCCACCTCCCTGCCAAGTGGCTCCATGGCCAGTTCTACCAGGACTGAGCCTCGTACTCTACTGGAATGAATGCTCTTCTATGGGTAAAGACATAAACAGTACAGTTTTACGCCTGCCACTAATGTCTCTGTGACTTAAACAAAACTCTTGCCCTTTACATGTAAAACAGGGGTAACACACATCATCCAAACTGTCTGGTAGTAAAAGGAGAATATACCACACAGTAGATCTCTCAATCAGCAATAGAGAATTCTTTGCTAAGGGGACTACCCTGGGCACCATAGCCTATATGACTGGTCCTCTAGGCCTATCAGGAATAACACAAAATGACTTTGGATATTGCCAGACATGGATCCTGCTCTACATAAAATAGCTTTGAAAGAATGAAAAACACTACAGAGACAGGATACTATTACCACTTCAAACACAGAGAGTCAGGGGACACAATTAGACACATCAGAAACTTCTCACTTGATGTACACCAGGAGCTTGTTACCCATAACAACTTGCTTATCTGAAACAGAAAGAAAGGCACTTGGCAGTTGGCTCTCCAATCTTTTCAGAACTGTAACATTTATGTGGGGAAAACTCTCCAAGTTGGCTTTAAGATGAGGTAAATTGTTGATGTAACCAACAGTCTTATTAAATAAGAAACACAGAAACAATGTAAAAGAGAAAGCCAAGAGGTCAGAGCTCAGAGCTAAAATCTCACCCTTCTGCCTGCGGTGTCCCAGCTTCCCGAAAGAGGGCTACTTCCTGTCTGTACGTCTTTTTTATAGTATTATTGTTCTGCCTTCTCATTGGTTGTAAACCCAAACACGTGACTGCCTCGTCACTGTCTGAATGTACAGCCCCCTAGGTCTTAAAGGCATATGTCTCCAATGCTGGCTGTATCCCTGAACACACAGAGATCTATGGGATTAAAGGCATGTGCCACCACCGCCACACTCTGTCTATGGCTTAATAGCTCTGACCCCTGGGCAACTTTATTTATTACCATACAATCAAAATCACATTTCAGTACAATTAGAATACCACCACATTTCCCCTTTTCTATTTTAATAAAAAGAAAAAAAAGCAAAAGGTTATAGCTAACAAAGGAAAACTATATACAAAAGTACAATAACTATATACAATATATACAAGTAATAAATACCTAAACAGGTATTTGACAAATCAGAGAAAATAATTCCATTATCTATCCTATTTTGGTAAATCCAAGATGTATCTAATGCACTTTCTATCCTAATTAATTTTCAACTATAACTAACTAATCTTCAACCATAACTAACTAATCTTCAACTCCCTCAGAGACCCAAAAAGGGAATAATATTAGCTAACAAAAATAAAAACAGGAAGTGCATGCAAGCAACTTCCAAAAAATTTGTGAGTTGACAGAAACAGCCAGCGGCCTGAGCAGTCACCTGAGGTTTCTCTGCAGTGTTGGGTCATCATCTTCATCCTATAGGCTTAGTGTATCTGACAGACTCATTTGTGATGTAGGATGTACACAAGGTCAACAGTTCAACCTCACATTGGGTGAGAGCAGTCCATGTACCAGAAACACCTGAATTCCACTAGTGTCCTGTCATGATTCAGGATTTTAAATTCTGGAAATTGTTGACAGTTTTTTAATTCAGCTATTCATTCTTCTTGGCTGTGTATATATGGCTTCATCTCAGCATCCCCTTCTTCTCCACATCCCTCTATTAAATACCAGTCTACTTTCGAGAGGCATGAGCTTTCAGCTGCTGTTCCATTGCACAACAGAAGCCATCGGCCCTCTGCCTGTTAAGCTGCCTTCAAAGAAAAGGGCACTGTACCTTTTCCGGATTGCGAAGGCCACTTCAGGGATGGGGCCATATTGTCCTGGCCTCAGAAGATGACTTTTGATAAAGCCATAGCCACACTTGTTTTGGCAAGAATCAGTAGTCCTTTGTTTTGTGTTATGTCTGTCCATTTTGTCCTGTTGATACGAGGATACTTTGTTGTCCAGTGGTTAACTTTTGCCACAATGAAAGTTGACTCCATATGCAGTTTCTTCAATGCCCATATTTTCTCTGAAGTAGATTGGTACTGCCAGGAGACAACATGTCTCAAAAAAGAAAAATTTTCTAAGTTATTAAAACATTTTAAATGCCATATTCTGTAGATCTCTGAAGGGTTTGAAGATGACCCGTCTAAAACATCTCTGCTCAATTTTTAAAACATATATAATATGACTACAAGTTCTATTGTAATGTCTAACTACTATCTTTCATTTCTTTATATCCTAGTAGTTGGTAATAATAACATTCAAGGATCAGAAATTTGCATTACATTGTTAAATGAATGGTATGAATACAATTAGAATTATACATATAGCATTTTCTAACAATATCAATTTCAAATTTGTATACAATATAAAACAATCCAATCCAATGTAAAGTATTTAAAACTAGTAATTGTCTTTTTCATTTCTTTCTTTTTTTTCTTTTTTTTAAACAAGATCCTTAAATCTAATCTCCTTTGCTTAGCCTTTTTCCTAACCCTTGACAATAACTTGTAACCAACCCCCCTAAATACTGAAAATTATCCCAGACCCAAAAACCATTAAAAGGACCAAAAAACCACCTGCCCCACACCACTTCTTTGGGAATGTGGGCGTCGTATTCTTAAAATTGCTTCCTGCTGGGTATGGGTGAAGTTTTCTTTATCCTGAAAGAAAAATTTTAGGTTAATTGTCAAATTCTAGGAAAGGTAACTATATCCTTCATTATCCAGCCTGTGTATAATGCCAAAGTTCAGGGTTTATCTCAAGTCCTTATTCAAGCAGTCTTTGAGACTGGATCATCTCAGCTAGTCATCTCAAAATTGCTATGAGCACCTTGTAGTTCAAAGCTGATCTGTGGATGATGTTTGTCAGCTTAATGATATTATTATTGTCCACATGGAATGGTTGTTGTTGTGGGGCCCATCTTCTTTCTGGAGACTTCAGTTGATGTTAGGCCTGGCCGTGATTTCCTGCAGAAAACTGATAAGAGACTTGAACACAAAAACATATATATGCAGCTAGCCTTTTTTCTAGAATTAGTTAGTACTCTATATGACCATTCATATCTTAACAAAGTTTAAAATGTATATATATATATTAATCTTGTAAATTTTGATATAAAATTTATACTTTAAGAAAAGTTTAAAGAATCAGAATAGAATCAAAAGAGTTGAGATTAGTACTAAAATAGTCCCTTAATTAATTTTGCCTTTGTCCTGTACCATAGCAGAAGATGGCTCTTTTATTCTGGCATGATACAGGGAGTTTGCATTTTCCTTTTAACAACATGCTTGAGTTTAAAGAAGGAGAGAGCCATTCTCCAACTCCAAAGTCAGCTTTAAATTTTAATTGAACTGGGACTATTAGAAGACCAATAGTGTTAAATCTTTAGAGAAAAGCAGAAACAAACATTTAGGAAGACATAAAATTTTTTAGATAATATATACCCATACATCGTTTCATTCTGTTTCTTGGGATAGATGATTTGTCCCTTTTCTTCAGTTGTCTCATTTGTCCAGTGTTCTTCAGATTCCTTAACCTTCATTCTCCTAAAAGACAAAAACAAAAACCTTTCCCCAAGACTAATTTTGGGGATGTTTCCTTTTGACAAGTTATTATCTGATTAAATGAAAAGGCATGTGTTATTGATACAAGTTAGTTTAAATTGGATGTTCATGCTGGTTGATGAACTATCACCTCCTCTAATTAAGAGGTCTCTCTTGTTCAAATCGAACCTTTATCAATTTTGATGGTACCCACAGCTTATCTTCTCCTGTAGAAACAAAAGCAAAACCTCGTCCCCAATGTAATACATACCCTGGTTTCCATTCTGAGGTCAGCACATCCTTAAAGTATATAGGCTGATTTAATTCTGTAGTTTTTTCTATTATCCAATGTCTCTCTGCAGCTGTTGTTCCTTTCTCATTGGCATTCAGAAAATTCAAAGTTAGAAGAGCATTATGCAGTCTATTTCTGGGGTTTTTGTTACCCATTTCTGTTTATTTAGCATATCCTTTAGAGTTCTGTTTGATCTTTCTATAACTGCTTGACCTGTAGGATTATGTGGTATGCCTGTAATATGCTTTATATTGTAATAAGCAAAAAACTGTTTCATTTTAACAGAGACATATGATGGAGCATTGTCAGTTTTGATTTGTGCAGGTATACCCATGATGGCCATAACTTCTAGCAAATGAGTGATTACAGAATCAGCTTTTTCAGAACTCAAAGCAGTTGCCCATTGAAATCCTGAATAAGTATCGATAGTGTGGTGTACATATTTCAATTTTCCAAATTCTGCAAAGTGAAACACATCCATCTGCCAGATTTCATTTCTCTGAGTACCCTTTGGGTTACATCCTGCTGGTAATGGCGTTTGATTGTAGAAGGAACAAGTAGGACATTTCTTTACTATTTCTTTGGCTTGTTGCCAGGTTATGGAAAAATCCTTTTTTAAACCTTTACTATTAACGTGATGTTTTTTATGAAATTCTGAGGCCTCAAGCACATTTCCTATCAATAATTTATCAATCTCATCATTGCCTTGTGCTAGAGGGCCTGGCAGACCAGTATGGGATCGAATGTGAGTTATATATAAAGGATGATTCCTTTTCCTGATTGTATCTTGTAATTGAATAAATAGTGAAGTTAATTCTGAAGCATCAGGGATAAATTCTGCAGTCTCAATATGTAACACCACTCTTTCAGCATACTGAGAGTCAGTTACTATGTTGAGAGGTTCTGAAAAATCCATTAATACCAACAGAATAGCATACAATTCTGATTTTTGAACTGAATTATACGGACTTTGAACCACTTTACTTAAATTTTCTGATTTGTAACCTGCCTTTCCTTTTTGTTGGCATCTGTATAAAATGTACAAACTCCAGATATGGGTTTTTGCCATACAATTCGAGGCAAGATCAAATCAGCTCTCTTTATAAGATCAATTCTATTGCTTTTGGGATATTTGCTGTTAATTTCTCCCAAAAAATTACTGCAAGCTCTTTGCCAAGGTTCACTTTCTGTCCATAATTTTTCAATGTCCTCCTTAGTTAATGGTACGACAATTTCTGCTGGGTCTATGCCTGCTAATTGACGAAGTCTCAATTTTCCTTTGTAAATCAAGTCAGAGATTTTTTCCACATAAGTTTT
Source organism: Peromyscus leucopus (assembly GCF_004664715.2). NCBI lineage: Eukaryota > Metazoa > Chordata > Mammalia > Rodentia > Cricetidae > Peromyscus > Peromyscus leucopus. The sequence continues at coordinate 30,468,305 of NC_051082.1, forward strand.
TAATTTTTTATTTGGTTTATTTGGTAAAAATATCCATTCCAATATAATATCTTCCCTCTGCATTAATATTCCAGTAGGAGAACGCCTAGAAGGTAAAATAACCAAAATGCAATCCAGCTTTGGATCAATACGATCCACCTGTCCTTCATGCACTTTCTTTTCTACCAAGGCCAATTCTTTCTCAGCTTCAGGTGATAATTCTCTTGGACTATTTAAGTCCTTGTCACCTTCTAAGGTTTTGAACAAATTAGTCAGTTCATCATTTTTTACCCCAACAATAGTTCGTAGATGAGAAATGTCTCCAAATAATCTTTGAAAGTCATTAAGAGTCTGTAGTCTATCTCTCCTAATTTGCACCTTTTGGGGTCTAATTTTTTGTAGCTCTATTTTATATCCTAAATAATTAATAGAGTCTCCTCTTTGTATCTTTTCAGGAGCAATTTGTAATCCCCAGCAAGGCAAAATTTTCTTTACTTCTTCAAACATTATTTCTAAAGTATCTGCATTTGAGTCAGCTAGTAAAATATCGTCCATATAATGATAAATTATAGATTTAGGAAATTTTTTACGTATCACTTCCAATGGCTGTTGTACAAAGTATTGGCACAGAGTTGGGCTATTCAACATTCCCTGAGGGAGGACCCTCCATTGAAATCTTTTAACCGGTTGAGAATTATTATAAGTAGGTACTGTAAAAGCAAATCTTTCTCTGTCTTTTTCTTGTAAGGATATTGAAAAGAAACAGTCTTTTAAATCAATAACTATGAGAGGCCATCCTTTTGGTAACAGAGTAGGCAAAGGCATCCCAGATTGTAGAGAGCCCATTGGCTGAATTACTTTGTTAATTGCTCTAAGGTCTGTTACCATTCTCCATTTACCAGATTTCTTTTTAATAACAAATACAGGAGAATTCCAAGGGCTGGTTGATTCTTCAATATGCTGAGCATTTAACTGTTCTTCTACCAGCTCTTCTAAAGCCTGGAGTTTCTCTGTTGTTAAAGGCCATTGTTGGACCCATACAGGCTTGTCTGTTAACCATTTTAAAGGTAGAGCTGTTGGTGTCTTTGGAAGATCATCAGTTATTGTGCCTGTTCTTGTATAATATGAATGGCTGGTGACCACTCATTAGAACAATATCTTCTAATATTTCTCTCAGTAACATGTGTTAGTTTATGATTTGTTTCTGAGATTGGAGGGATGTTAATCTGAGTATTCCATTGTTGCAACAAGTCTCGACCCCACAGGTTCATAGTTATGTTAGCCACATATGGTTTTAATTTTCCTCTCTGTCCTTCTGGACCTATACATTCGAGCCATCTTGCACTCTGTTTCACCTGAGATAATGTCCCAATTCCTAACAGTTGAACGTTTACCTCCTGAAGAGGCCAAGTTGGATGCCAAAATTCTGGTGCAATTATGGTAACGTCCGCACCTGTGTCTACCAGACCAGACAACAAAACACCATTTATTTTTATCGTTAATTTTGGTCTTTGTTCATTAATAGAAGTTTGCCAAAAAATTTTCTTTATGTTTTCTCCTGAATTTGCTATTCTCTCTGTTTCATCATCCTGACCAGCATGATTTATTCCAATAGGCATTTGGTTATTTAATCGCTCAGAGCAGGGATTTCCTCTATGGCTGCAGGGAAGGTTTGAACTGGATTTGGAACCGGGGCCTGCATGAGGCCCCTCTGGGAGTTTCCCGAAGACTGAGGCAAAGGATTACCCTGTCTGTCCTTTGTTGATCTACATTCGTTGGTCCAGTGTTTTCTTTACCACACCTTCTGCATACTCCAGAAGGAAGAGACATTCTGTTGCCATTGTTCCTTGAAGAAACATTTTTTCTAGGAATGACCTGTCTACAGTCCCTTTTCAAATGTCCTTGCTTTCCATATCCAAAACATCTAATACTCCTCAAACCTTTTGAAATTACTTCTCCTACCCACGTATCATCATGCTCATCAGCCTCAACATTAATTGTTTCTCTAATCCAATCTTCCATAGGTGCAGATCTTGCCCTTAATGGCTTGATTATTCTTTTGCATGCTGAATTTGCATTCTCAAAGGCCAAAGATTCAATTATTGCCTTACCAGCTTCTGAATCCGAGACCATTCTCTTTACTGCTGAAGCCAGTCTTTGTAAAAAATCTGTAAAAGACTCTTTTGGGCCTTGCATCACCTTTGTAAATGACTCAGATTTTTTTCCTGGTTCCTCAACTCTGTCCCATGCATTCAAGGCTGCCGTTCGACATAAAATTAGGGTTTGGACATCATATAAACATTGTGTTTGTACTGAAGCATATTGGCCTTCTCCAATAAGCTGATCCTGGCAAACTTGTATTCCTTTATCCCTCCATTGTTTTTCTATGTTTTTAGCCTCATCCTTAAACCAGATCAGAAATTGAAGTCTCTGGCTGTGTTCCAGAACACTTGTGCAAGATCCCGCCAGTCCTGTGGTACTATCCTATTATATGTTGACCAAGAGTTTAACATTTGCTTTACATATGGGGAATGCATGCCATAAGATACTATTGCCTCCTTAAACCTTTTTAAATCCAACATTTCAATTGGAGCCCAAATATTTTGTGTAGCCATTTGATCAGGCATCTGCTGTACGGTTACAGGATAAATTAAGGGTGACTGTGTGAAAACAGGCTTTCTTTCTGCAATCTTATGATCCCGACTTGAAACAACTTCACTGTTAATTTCTTCTGTCTGAATTTTTACAGGTTTAACAAGTTCTTCTAAAGCTGTTATCCTGGCACTTAAATTGACTATCTTTTTAAATATTAAAATGTGTATTAGCATAGTGATAAGCTGCATAATTCCACCAATACTAATATTATATAGTTGTTCCATTGTCAGACTGCCTAAAATTTCAAACAAAAACCAATTTTCTTCCAATGTACACATAAAACCCATTTGTTTTTTAATGTGGAAAAAAATTCTCTTTTAGATAGTTTCCTTTAAAATATCTGATATGTTATGACTTACCAAAACTGCGTAGAACAGTAGAAATCCGAGGGGATTTTCACAACAGCCAGCTAGTGTCTCAGGTGTAAATCCAGAGAGAGAGAGAGAGAGAGAGAGAGAGAGAGAGAGAGAGAGAGAAAGAGAGAGAGAGAGAGAAAGAGAGAGAGAGAGAGAGAGAGAGAGAGAGAGAGAGAGAACAAGAAAGTGTAGCCGGCTAAAGTTTAAATCCAGCAATGTGTTCCCTCTTGTGCCGAGTCAAGGCTTGGGTCTGGCTTCCTTAAGCTCCGACCACGTGCGTTGGCTTTACAGGCAGGGCCCTGTTCGGCAGGGCAGGTCTGAGTTGTTTGTAACACCTGTAACACTGGCTTTAAGCAAGCAGGATTTAAGCAAGCAGCTCACCGATAGTCAGCCTGAGGTCAAGCAGACCTAGACCCAGGCTAAGAAACCGCCTCTCAGACTAAGAAGCTGACCGCCGCCTGCCGCTGCCGGCCGCCTGCTGCCCTTGCGCGAAAGTGGACCTGCCGCCAAGCCAAGCGGTTTTTAATGGATTCTTGTCACGTTGGGCGCCAGATGTTGATGTAACCAACAGTCTTATTAAATAAGAAACACAGAAACAATGTAAAAGAGAAAGCCAAGAGGTCAGAGCTCAGAGCTAAAATCTCACCCTTCCGCCTGCGGTGTCCCAGCTTCCCGAAAGAGGGCTACTTCCTGTCTGTACAGTCTTTTTTATAGTATTATTGTTCTGCCTTCTCATTGGTTGTAAACCCAAACACATGACTGCCTCGTCACTGTCTGAATGTACAGCCCCCTAGGTCTTAAAGGCATATGTCTCCAATGCTGGCTGTATCCCTGAACACACAGAGATCTATGGGATTAAAGGCATGTGCCACCACCGCCACACTCTGTCTATGGCTCTAATAGCTCTGACCCCTGGGCAACTTTATTTATTAACATACAATCAAAATCACATTTCCGTACAATTAGAATACCACCAGAGTAAATATATTTCCAAATAACATAAAATTGAGATGAAAAATTACTGTCACATGTTAAATTTCCCATTAGATTGTTTTTGTAGACACATGTAGAGCTAAGTAGATGCTTACAAATTCTTGTTGACAGCCAGGGAGAAGGGAAGGGGGAGAAAAGTTGGTGAATTGTAGATCATGGCCAATTACTACTGAGATGTAGTTACGATGTATTCTCATTGGTCACATGAATACACAAAACCCACAGCACACAGGGCTCAGAAGGCCATGTTTTCAAATGTTTAAAGTAATAATCCTTGACTAAGTAGCTTGTTCTAAACTATGTTAAGAGATTCCATGATTTGGTAAGACTTTTAGAGCACCAAAAAATAACTGGATGAGTTTTTAGCTGAAGGGGGGGAGTTAGCAAAGGGTGGAACATCATCAATCAGGTGAAGTGATTGGGAACACTATGGCATGAAGACTGTAGGGAGCTGGTATTGGTAAAGAAGAATTGGAACTTCCTGTTTTATAAAATGAATCCTAGACATAATTCAAGTAAGAAAATATCCTTATCAGTAATCTTCACAAATATGAAAGTCTGTAATGTTTCTACAAATAAAACTGAACTTCTCAATACTATATGAATAGCTATCTTTTGTTTTAATTAAAGGTGCTATTTGATCCACCTCAACTAGTATGGCACATGACAGCAATCACCTCACTGATGCACCAAGTTCAGGTTTATTGACTGATGATAAATGCTTTTAGTGCATGTGTGCATGCATCCATGAGTATATGTGGGCAGGTTAAAAGACAACTTTGTGAGTTGGAGTCAGTTCTCTCCTTCTACCATGTAGGTCTGGGGCTTGAATTCAGCCTTGGTAGCAAGAGCCTTTACTCACTGAGTCATCTTGCTGGCAGCAGGTTATGTAAATACTTTAGTTTTTAGAAATCTCAGCAAGAATATATCTAGCTCAGAGAATATTCCTAGAGAGCTGAATTTACTCATTATCATGCCCCTCTCCACCATCCCATTCCCAGGAGCTCCTTTGGAGTGGGATATCTGTGATCTGTACTCTAAGCAACGAGCATAGTGTCTGACATGCAAGCAGGTGATTGGTGGGTGTGCAGAGCCTGCAAACAAAATCAATATCTGCTCTCCACTACTCAAGTCTTCCCACTGTGTTTCTGGTGTAAAAACTCAACAACTCCATTTAGATTTTTCAGTGCTATATTCCCTATTCATTTATGGTAGATACATGTGTGAAAACCAACTTTCAAGCCTATTTCAATAATACCAAGTTTGGGCTGTAATTAGATATAACAGATTAAGGCTTAACAAAATGACTCCTGCATCCATCATTGTAAACAAGCAAAACACTCTGCAAGACTGCACTTAATACATAAAGTAACTGTGCATGTTTACCTTGAAGAGGAAGTAGATGCTAACAACCTGAGGGTACCCAGAGTCCTTTTCTCCTGAGGGTTTTCCCTTAGGGTAAGCACATTATGACCTGCACACCTGACACAATACTCAGAAAGACTTCTAATTTCTCTGGCCTAAGTGACAGACAGAGATGCTGAGAATGAGGGCTACGGATGCAGCTTGGTGGCAGAGCACTGCCTAGTCTTCAGGAGGCTCTATATAAAATGCACAGTACCAACCTGGCAGCTCATTTAAGACCCATTCTTAGTAAAACTGGCTAACAAAATGGAGGAGGAAATACTCTATGGGGAAGATAGCAGAATCCAGAATCTCCACATAACTGTCCTTACCCAGACTCAGCACCCTTCAGACAGAAGAGCACTGCTCTTAGGACATTCGTGAAAACAATCATTGCTACCCTTGAGCGCTCAGTTGCCTGAGGTACAGCTGTCACTGAGGACAAAGAAGGCCTTTTCAAAAGGATAATGTGGAGGATGAATCTGCAGGGGTTTAAAGAGTCCCACATGTTCCTGGAATCTCAGCAACACTGAACACAGGAGAGCTGCACACATATCCAGGGAGACCAGAGACAGCCCTACTCACCACTGGAAGCTGACCCTGAAGTTCCATCCATAAAGGCCAAAGGAAAACTCTCACCTATCAGAGAATTGAAAATCCTAAACAAAAGGAAACAAGCAATATCCCTGACCTCTATTAGTGGGATTGGCATGGCCTGATATTCTTGGGTGCAGTCAGTCTTAGGGCCATGACCTGCCATTGAGGATGGCTGCTGTGAGGTCCTCACAAGTCCCAGTGAAGTCAGCACCATACTACTGGACTTTCAGAACTGAGGACTCAGGAAGAATCAAGGCAACTACTGAACAAAACACAGGAAGGCAGAAAACAGTCTCCCATAAAACACACTGTCTGCCATGACTGGGTCTGGATGCTGTGTCCCTGAGGAGAAAGTAGTGACCTGGATTGTGGGTGGCATTTTCAGAGGAGAGGTGATGCAGACAATTTCATGAGAGAGCAGAATGTGCTGCAGAGGAGCTGACAGTGACTGAGAGCAGAGACAACTAGAAAATCATCATCCTAGTCCTGGGTTGTCTCAGATGAACCGGGAAGAGGGCCATGTACCACAGGACTGTGCCAATGCCTAGGCTACACTGAGCACTTTGTCAGAGGTGTGAAGTCCCTATCTGTGCTTGCTACCCATTATCTACCAGTGTGTTAGCTAGAAAATACTTACAACAGACAGACAAAAGTCATGTGAGATGCCTGGTCAAAGAGTCTAGTGGGGAAAGGGATCCAGATAAAGATCAATAGGTCCTGACTATCTTAGATAGGGTTTCTATTGCTTTGAAGAGACACCGTGACCACAGCAACTCTTATAAAGGAAAATATTTCATTAAGGTGCAGCTAACTGTTCAGAGGTTTAGTTCATTATCATCATGGTGGGACATGGTGGCACACAGGCAGACATGGTGCTGGAGAAGCTGAGAGTCCTACATCTTGAGCAGATAGCAGGAAGTGACCTAAGACACTGGGCATGGCTTGAGCATATGAGTCTTAAAAGTCCTTCCTCCAACAAAGCCACACCTCCTAACAGTGCCATTCCCTTTGGGGGCCATTTTCTTTCAAACTACCACACTGACTTTGTCACTTTACAAATGACCCTGAATTGTCCCACTGGCTAGAGAGTGTAGGTCCTGCACAGACTTAATGAAAGTGGCCACAAGAGAGGGCTGAGAGGTACGTAGGTGCCACTATCCTATACAGTTACTGATGGCAAGTAATAGGAACAATCCACAGAAGCAGCAGAGGAGCTCCAGCAGGAGATGGACTGACACACCTCTCTGACTAACAAAGACCACAGTTTTTACACTTCATTTTAAACAAAATGAAGCTTTTGTTCATAGCTTGGTTGCCGCAGTTTATCTCTGGGTGGCCTGAGCAGAAGCTGGTGTACCCCTGTAGGAGCAAATTATAAGCAAAGTCCTTCTTAGGTCTGTCTTCCCAGTTTCTCAGTTACAAATGCTTCAGAATTCTAAGGTTTGCACTGTGTAACTTAGCAATTTTCATAAACATTAACTTCTACATGAAATCAAAACCTTCAAAGGTAATAAGATGCGGCTCACAAACTTTTGAAAAGCTATAAAGATTAATTTATATTGTTGCTTCAGTTCAGCTAAATGGCAATTAGGTGAATCTGGCAGGAATCTACTTTCCCATTTGAACTAAAGTAATTTTGGTATATGAACAGAGCTATGTGGAAGAATCCCCAGGAAACATTGAAGCCACACCCTTATTTAATAAATGCCAGCTACAGGAAGGTCTTTGTCGAGGTTGTGCTTTCTGATATAAAAAGCATCTTAGGCTCCGAAAGAGCTTTATTATGCAAAGACAAGTAATAAAATGAAGGAACAGCATCTCACCAAAGTGGTAAAGAGGATTTTATACTGAAAACATCTCAACAGCTGCAGCCCCAGGAAAAAGCACATACCTATGTCACCTCAAATGCACAGACCCCAGGGAAAAGCACATACCTATGTCACCTCAAATGTACAGACCCCAAGGAAAAGCACATACCTATGTCACCTCAAATGTACAGACCCCAGGAAAAGCACATCCCTACATCACCTCACATGTACAGACTCCAGGGAAAAGCATATTACCTCAAACATACAGGCCAAAAGAGAGCATTGGCAGGGTCTTCCAGAGGAATTCTTGTCTGGTTTTGGAGATAAGGTTCTACTCTGTAGCTTAGGATGGCCTATAACTCATAGCAATCTTCCTGTTTCAGCTTTAAGTACAGGGATTCTAGGTATGAGTCACCATGCCCAACATTCCTGACTGGAAAGAAACTAACTTCTTAAAAAAGACTTTTATGAATATTTATTATTTGAGATACACAGAGTAGGTCACTTAAAGTTCATATATTATTCCCTTCATCCCCCTAGGATAATGTCTAATAGCCCTTACAGAATTGCCCTGACAGCTCTGGACACTCAACTGCTTATCAGTTCAACTGGTTCATGTTCTTGCTCATCACTGTAACCAAACACAAAACTATTTACCACGATTAAGGCAGCTTCACAAGCTTTGTTTACAATTTATTTTAATCCACCTTACTTTGTTTTTTTTCATTGAAAATAAATTTTTAATACAATATATAGTTAATACTATATATTTATACATACATATACATATGTATATATATTCTGATCACAGTTTCCCTTCCCCAAACTCCTCTGAGATCCTCTCCTCCTCCCCACCTCCACACCTTCTTTCTCTCTCTTTAGAATCAAACAAGCAAAAAAAAAAAACAAACAAACTATATTCTTTTAAAAAGAAGAAAAGAAAAAACATGACACACACACAAAATCGGAAACTGTAATATACAAACAAAGAGTCAGTAAGATTTTAAAAAATGCCAAAACAAAGCAATATGAGACAATAAATCTCAAAAGCTACCATTGTTTGTTTCGTGTTGGCCATCCATTGCTGGGTATAGGGCCTGCCTTTACAAGTGGTTTGTGTACCCAGTGAGACACCACTGGACAGACTGTTAGCACCAAGAAGTGCAAATTCATCTGTCCATTAGCATCAAGAAGCACACACACACACACACACACACACACACACACACACACACACACACACCAAAAAAATAAAACAAAAAAGGCAGACACCTGTAGTCTTAGCCAATCCCAGCTACTCTGGTGGTGGAGATAGGAGAACCCCAGGATCAGAGGCTAGCCAACGTGGAGAGATGCTCACATTACTTAAAGGGACACAAGCAGAGAGCTCTTTTCTGAAAGCCCTAACTCCTCCCCTTCCCTTTAAGGCTTGGGTGTTTCAACCTTTACCTCTGTCTTTTCTTAGAACTAATCATTAGAGAGTGTCCACACACATTGGAGAATCATCCTTTCTCCTCTCTGCACATTGCAATCCCTTCTCCACTGCCCCTTTATATCCACCACTCAGACCTAAATTAGTTAGAGGACTTTCCTCCCAATACAAGGCACTAGGGGGATTTCACAGTCTTTTATCCTCAAAAACCCAGAAACTTTCAAGATGCAAATTGTTTTTTAATATAGACTTCTTCAGTACTAAAACAACTAAGCCCTATACACTGAAAAAAAAAGAACCACTGGATGAACCTAATGCCTATTGTTGATGTCTCCAAACTGCTTAATAACAAATTCCAGGCTGCCCCTACCAAAACCCATTCAAGTTGGAAACTACGCTGAACAAAAGAGAAGCAAGTTCAAGCACAGTGTTTCACCTGAAACATAGAGGTAGAAACAAACCAGACTGTAAACTGTTAGGGTCCTGCAGAAGCCCTACAAAAGACCACTATTGAAGTATGTACTCAGCAAGAGTATTATTACAGCATGCTGGGGCCTATTATTTCTACACAAAGGCAAAATGATGACAATCCCAAGAGAAGCTTGCAGTCTCCTTTAAGCTTAGCTAAGGGGAGTTCCTAGGGCAGTTAGGTCATCTGAGATATGATAGGCTTAAGCAAGTGGCAATCATATTAATATATTTGACTTGGCTATGGCTAGTCAGCACCTTTTCCCTTTTTGGGCTGGCCTGGACAAGTCCCAGGCTTTGTGCTTATTTGATTATTACCGTGAGCTGCTGTGGAGGCTAGCTGGCCTTGTACACTCTGACTGTGGGGACTGGCTCAGTAGCCCAGGCTTGGAACATGATATCTCCCTTGTCTCTGCTGTCAGAGGCACTGAAGATTGATTGTCCTTTGTGGCTTCCTCAGAAACTGCCTGCTCAGTTCCAAGGAGCAGGGACTGAGGCCTAGTTCTTAACTGACTTATTAGGACAGACTGTCATGATATTTGCCTGGCCTCTCATAAATGAACAAAAGCATATAAAATTAAATTATCAAAAACAATATAAAAATACAGCAACCACTTTAATTTTTTAATTAATTTATTTCTACGTGTCTATGTGGGAGTATGTGGGTGTACCACAGGATGTATGTGCTGGTCAAAAGACAACTTGTGAGAATTGGTTTTCTGCTTCCATCATGTAGTTTCCAGGGATCAAGGTCAGGTTGTCAAGAGCCTTTACTCACTGAGCCATCTTACCAACTCTACCTTGACAACCATTTTTATCAATGTGGAATAGATGTCTCAAACTAGAACTGGTTTTACAGAATTGTTTTGAGAAAAATTGGAAACTACATTAATTCTTCCTACTGGTGGTCTAGAAGTGTCCTGAGAATGCTCCACATGTGAGGAAGAGTGGAGCCTTGCTAAGAGGACAACTGATATGGTTAAAGCAAAGAACAGATTCTCAGCATCATCCAGTCAGGTTAGAAACTGACCAAGAGAAAAAAGTGTGACCAAGGTGGTGTGCTCCAACAAATGGCAACTGAATGAGCGACAACTGTCTAAACAATACTAAAGTGAGTATCTAGCTCCTCAAGGGTCACTGTCATGACTGCAACAAGCAGAGACTGAGAAAGCAACATGTGTCTGTAGCCATATCATGCACAGTGACAACAAGATGGTTTCAATCAAAGCCTCTACTTTCTACATTCTACATTCTCCCAGAGATCCTGGGAGACAGCATTATCATGAATGCCTTAACACTCCTTACTCAGCAAAGCAACACAGTAGCAGTTCACAGTGACTCCTGACCTACTCACAGAACATACTCACAAAACAGCACTGCCCAACGGCTCTTCATTTCCTATCATACTCATAAAAATTTCTTAGACCTTCTCTAAAAGTTACATAAAACACAATAGAACTTAAAGTTAACAGTAAGCATTATTTCTACCTACTGTTCCCTGATATTTAAATAGTTACATATGCAACTAAAGACTACTGAAGCTAGAGGTGCAGCTCTCTCCCTATAGGTAGAGAATGCACAATATACAGAAGTCCTGAGTTCAATCATCAACAAAAAATTAAAAAAATACCACCTCAAAGTCCCGAGGTAAGGGCCAGTGAGTGGGATGGTTCAGTGCTAAATGCACACTGGCAGCCTGAGTTTAATCCCCAGTACCCATGTGGCAGAAGAAAGAGAATCAACACACACACACACACACACACACACACACACACACACACACACGTCCTCAACATGCACATGCCTGTCCACACATAAACACACTAACATGCATGCACACACACAAATAAACATAATAAAAAATTAATTTTTTAGAGATGGCATGGTGGCACATGCCTTTAAACCTGGCACTTGGAAGGCAGAGGTAGGATGATCTCTATGAGTTAGAGGCCAGTCTGTTCTACAAAGAGGGTTCCAGAACGGCTAGGGCAGTTACATAGAGATTCCATGTCTTGAAAAACAAAAAAGAAAATTAATTAAAAAAATGAACACAGTTCTAATAAGCTGATATAAAATTTAAAATGAATAGATGAAAACAAGCTATTCCAAGTATACAACTATAGAGTACAGGGAGATTAGACAATATGAAATGCATCGAGTTAGAAAGTGTCTTACTTCCATTGGGCTAATGAACTCATTCATGCCTCTGTTGTAGACATAGATCATGGCATCATACAGATGATTCTCCCAACACATGAGAACCACCTGTAAAGGGGAGAGTCTCGTGAGTCATGTGACACCAACGATTTTCCCTCAAACTCTGGGAGTGAAGACCTTTCTCTTCCTTAAGTTTTTGTATTCCTTCTTCTCTGGTGGAAACTGAAATTGAAATCCTCAAACCCAATGGAAGGATGTTATTGCAGGTTCAGTATTACTTCAAACAGTACAACTACTTTAAAATAGCCCTCAACTTCTAATTTCGTTTTTTGTAACCTCTTTTCAATATTTATTTTACTTTTAATCATTAAAACAGTTCTTCAAAAATTCACAAAACATCTCTTTAGCACTAGAACAAAGCAATTCAGAAAAATGCAGCCTGGAGCTCTACCTTCCTAGAGCTTACACTCAGCTTGGACACCATCAAAGAAGACAATAAAATGGTGTAATTTAAGACTCACCAAGAGGGATATTTAAGAGGGTCGAGAGGGAGGAAAGAGAAGAGGAAAATGATATAATTATATTTTAATCTCAAAAATAAAAGACATAATGAATAGACTTGTAGAAGACATCCAACTAAACACATGCATGCACACACAATTGCTTATAATTAGATAAGCATTCTAAAGGAGCCCGACTTCCTCTTCAGCATTCAAAGTCATTCAGAATAGCATGAGCACATCCGACACATGAGCCAAAAGAAGAGAGATGACCATGAGGGGCTGCACCAGTAGATGATGGTAAGGATGGGAAACCACATGGGAAAGGATTGTGACATGGGATAAATGGAGAGGAGAGGAGAGGAGAGGAGAGGAGAGGAGAGGAGAGGAGAGGAGAGGAGAGGAGAGGAGAGGAGAGGAGAGGAGACATTGAAGGAAGAGAGCAGATGCCTAGCAGAATGAGGTCCTTGTTTTCTGTTCCCATGAGGGTTGTGTCACATCATCCACTGTCAAAACAACTGGAGGAGAATGGCTTGGCAGAGACAAGGACAAGTGGCCAGAGGCAGAAGTAGAAAAACAAGCGATTTGTAGGATTTCTGCCCTCTCTTTCTCTTTACTATGACGGACATGTCTTTTACCCTAACCTCCCCTGCCCTGTCCAGCTGCTTAAGATCTTCACCAAGATGTCTAGCAGCTACCACACAAAAGAAATGGAAAGTAAGACTCCTGCCTCTGCCTTTCAGAGTTGGACCACTTGTCTTCCAATTACCTTCAGGTAATCACTATTCACCCTGTCCATATGTCTGTATGTAAACAACATCTTTACATACCCTCATCCCTCACTCACACATCCTCACATCCAACTTAGTCTCAAGAACATCAGATCAAACTGACCTTCTCCACCACACTGACCTTCTCCATCACACTGACCTTCTCCATCACATTGACTTCCATCACACTGACCTTCTCCATCATCTACCATACCTGGCAGCAGAGTGATTTTGCTAAACAGTCTAATGATTTCTATACAGCTCTTAGAACAAAATGAACAAATTTTTCCTTGTCCTGCAAGCTCTGCTTCTAATCATTGGCCTCCAGATCTGCTTGCCTCTTTCCTGTCATTTTAACACACAAGGCAGTCTCTTCTCCCCTTTGCATTGGTTTTTTACTGAAAATGAACTTCTCATCCAAAATACATGCATTATTGATTTCTTCTCTCTGCATCTGAAAGCCTTTTTTTTCTTTGAAAGAGAGTCTCATGGATCCCAAACTGGCTGTAGTCTGTCTTATTCTGTATTTTGAACCTCTAATCCTCCACAACCCCAAATCCTGGGATAACAGACACACACCACTACCCTCAGTTTTCTGATACCTTCTGTCAGTCAAAGATACTCTGTAATCTCAGGTAGCCTATTTCTACTATATTGTCCTTTTGATTTCTAATCTAACACTTGTTTTCAAATAATCTCTGGTTCATTTACTTATCTTTCTGCAAACCTCCAGACTTCTCTCCTTAAATTTAAGCTTTATGAAGAGACACTTGACAACCAGGATGGCTTCAGCATCCTCAGGGCCTGACATGCAACAAGCACTATGGAAGGAGTTAACAAATACTGCAGATAAAAGAAACTAAAAAAGGATTTTTATTTGGGGCCTGGAGAGACAGCTTGTTGGTGTTTGCCACTCAAACTTAAGGACCTGAGTTTAATCCTCAGCATCCATGAAAAGAGTCAGGTGTGGTGGTGTACACATAATCTCAGCACCAGGGAAGTGAGGACAGGAGGACCCCTGGAGCTCTGACCAGCAGCCCTAGCTTAATCAGAGAGCTCAGGTCCCAGTGACAGGTCCAAACAGAAGTGGGTTCTTCCTAAAAAACAGCACCCAAGACTGAACTCTGGCCTCCACATTCAAAGATACACACCAGCAAACACACACACACACACACACACACACACACACAGAGAGAGAGAGAGAGAGAGAGAGAGAGAGAGAGAGAGAGAGAGAGAGAGAGAGAGAGAGAGATCACAGCATATTTACACTGTACTTAGAAAAATCTGAAAATACTTGGAAGGAATAAAAATTTCTCCTAGCTATGACAGTCATCTATGGACAAAGTGATAATATGTTCTCAAAACACTGAGCTGTTGGGAGACCATGCCACCTACTCCAAATAACCCACATACCAAAAAGGAATGTGTACAGAGAACCCTGCTTTACCTCAAATGCTCACATTAGAAAAAGAATAGTAGAGTTTCTAAGCTCTCGTTCTGTGGGATCTGAACCTTTAGAAGGGACTGGTCCTCCTAAGACATCTGAAAGCCACTCAGATCTTAGCTGGAGATGCTTGGACACTCATTATGAGGATTAATGAGAATTAAAGAATTAAACTGTGAAATGCTTTAAGCAACAAAAGCGAACCTCACATAAAAATTGAAAGCTCACCATCAACCACAGGCTGCTGACTTGTTCTAAAAATCCCTGTCATTTTCTCTCACACCACCCTCTTATTTCAAAACTCAATTCTGCTTCATATACTAGCTGATTTTTAAATGACATCATTTTCTTAAATGTAAGAATGGTCTTTATTAATGAGAAGGTATCCATGGTTGGAAACAACCTGCCAGATGAAAGCTACATTAGTGAGCAAACTGAATAAGAGTCAGGCAAGAAGCCTTTCCTGGGTGATTTAAAGATGAACTGCCAGGAGCTCTGAAAAATGGCCAAGGATCACTCTCTGACTTGGGGCATTTGTTATCTAATTTCTACTTACATAAAGTCCTAAGAAGTGTATCAATAAGCAAAAGGGCTCAATAACTAGGGTCTGTGGAAAGCAGGGAGAGACATTTTGGTCAGGTAAATCTGATCAGTGAAGGAATAGTTCTTGCTCAAGTGGGCAGACTGTCAACTTACCTGCTGAATGTCTAGGCTGATGATGTCCATGTGTACAATATGAGGGCTTCCACATTTTCCATTAGCTTTTTGTCTTGAAATGAACAATCAAGTCTTTCATGACTTGGAGTATAATCCTCACCAATTTATCACTTAAAATACATGGCTCAAGGCACTCCAAGAACACTCCTTTTGCCACTGAGTTTTCACTTAATTTGTCATACATTTGGCTAAATAAAATATACCTACAGCAGAAAGGAAAAAAATAGTTAGCTTTAGGAACATTCCAAACACCCATTAAACTTAGTCTAAGTATGTCACATCTTTTCCAAACTTCAATTCACATCAGTTTAATAGAAATATTAACAATGTTTGCACTGAACTTTGCAATACTGTACAAAGCAAACATTCCCAACAATTCTTTCCAGCATAAGAAATGTTGGCAGACAGCATGGTGCATTCCAGTAATCCTATCACCCAGAAAGCTGAGGCAGGGTGATTATCAGTTCAAGACCATCTTGGACTAAAAACAAAACTGCCTCAAAGCAAACAGAGACACCAAAATGATTCAATGCATAAGGGAACTTGCCAACAAAACTGGAAACCTGGATTTGATTTCAGGTCCCAATAGGGTAGAAGGAGAAAAATGTATCTATGAGATTTCCTCTCACCTACACACTCAGGCTGTGGCATGTTCTCACCAAAACAAACACATAAATAAGTATAAAACCAACAAAACTGACAATGTTCAGTGGCTTGCTGAAAAGCACACTGCTCTCTGGCCTACATCCTGTGTCCAATTCTTAGGGCAACTGCCTCTTACAGCATTGATGGTGACAGGAGTGGGCAGGTAAGAGGGAAGACACAATGGAGTGGGGCAAACTACCTAAGGACCCTGTACCCTTTTCCCACTTCTGACACCTAAACACTCCTAGTGAGCTGCAGATGAGCTTCATCTGTCTAATTCTTAACGTCCCCAGGGAAAGTACAAGTTCAGTGAACAGCACCGAAGTTAACAGAGAAGACATTTCTGTGCAAATGATGGTGTACAGTGCTGATAAGACTAAGGCAAGACCACTCAGAGCTAGGATCAGAAAGCAAGAAAAACCAGACTCAGTAACTCCGATCCATATCACTACCTCATGACAAAAAGGAAGCAAAATTCCACAACATAATTTCATTATTCTGGGAGAAAACGTATTAAGCACTGGGAAAGAAGTGGAGAGAAAGGTACACACACAGTTTCTACACTTAGTCTGTATTCTCTGGGGTGCTGATGTGTTTCCTGGAGGGCTAACTTCAGCCCTGCTGCACACTATTTTCAGATTCACATCCTAGAATAAAGTCCATTATGAATAATAGATGAGGTTCTAGAGGCGTCACTTTTACTAACACTTGTATTAATAGATACGTTTTAGAGACCTTATTTCTTTGCTGCAAACAGAAAAAAATGGTTAAACTCATCTTATACATTATCAGTTTTATAACTTTCTTTAATGTGAAGAACTTATTTGATGATAACTGAAAATTCTGAGAGGAAAGGGAAGTAGGTATTATCAAGCAACAGACCTGCTGATCTACACTAAGTACATTGAGCATGGGCAGAATATCCAAGGACTACTGCGTGCCCACTGGGGCTTACTGAACTACTGATGGCTCAGCTTCCCATACAATGGAGTCATCTGAATTTAATCACTCCAGATACTGCCCACATGATTGAAACTCAATATGACCAGCATCATTATGCTTTATTGAAATATAATCCAAATACTGTGCCCATTTTTACATGATTTTTAAAATTATGGTTACTTCACAGGGGCTCTGGACCACTGCACAATAAAACTGACATTAAGTCTAGTAAGATGATATTTACACTGTACACAATTTGCTCCTAAGGGTAATCTCAATGGCATGAGTCCTTTTCATATTTGGGAGTGAAGAAGAAAGAGTAAATACAGAGCAAGCAGAGAACACCAGTTTAAGGAAAAAGATGGGGAAGTTACACACATCTAACAATCCTCTAGTCAAGCAAGAAAAACTACTGACCACTCTAACTTGATTACTGGTGGCAACTCTGAAATGTTCTAAAACCTCTAGCATTTAGTATTGATTTCATGTAAGTATTTAAACACTGCATATTCACATATAACACATTAATTACCAAATTTGAAATGGAAGGAACGTAACAGAGAGATGGTTTAGGAATAAAGGATCAAAGTTGATCAAACAGCTTCTTTGATCCTTCCCCTAAGCCCAGGACTAGACAGGATCATAGACCAGTGGAAAAGAAAGTTAGATGGGAAGAAGCTAAATCAAGAACAGATCAGATCTAGAACAGAAAGAGATAGGATCCAAAGCTTGCACAACCTCAAGCCTTTACACCATGGTGGTTGATGCTGTCCTGGCCCTCCATGGTTACTGGAACTTAAAGAGCTGGCCAGAAAACAGTCATGTGGGACCCTCATCAAGCAGAAGCTGGACCAACACAATTGAGTTTGAGACTCATGAAACAAAACTGAGAGACAAGAAAACTGGTATTTCTATCACTGACCAGGCACTGGGGAGCATGTGCCTGGGAGTAAAAAGAGGAGGTGGCGAGGGAGGGCTACAATATGACCGGTATATGCTGTGACTCTGGTATTCCTCTAGGAGATTCCTAGTGACAAGCACTGTATTTACCCTGGTACAACCCAGAGGAAAACATGCTGAGGTAGCAGAAGGAAGACTATGGAAAAGGATTGATGGAAATAAAGGATGATAAAGAGAGTCTAATGAGACTCAAAACTGGAGGAGTTCTGTCTTCTGTTAATGTGTTCAGGTTTAATGAGAAATCCCTGCTTTCCGGCTAGCTGGCTGATTGGAGGATATTTTCTTTTGAAATCATACATAGAAGAAATGTTTATCTACAGAACATTTTTGGGAATAACATACAATGTTGCCAGACATTTTACCCCATCTTATCCTTCATTTTATAACTGTTGGGGTCATTTTAACTTTGTGTCACAGTGAGAGCACATAGAACTCCTGATAGGGAGCACAAGTCATGTTGTTCATCAAGTATTAAAGAGCCACTTTACATCAAGTAACATGCTTTTTTAGTGTGAGAAGAATGTCTTGCTATAATTAGAATTCTGTCAATGTGAAGAGTTCAGTGAACTCCATTTAGGAAAGGAATTGAATGCTTGCTTGCCTGACAAGACACACTCTGCTTTTGAGAAAGGGACACTCTTACTCTACTGTGTTTCCTATAGGGCCAGAACAGTGAGATGGCTCAGAACAAAAGAACTATGCTTTCTACACACACGGGCCATATCTAGTTCAACTCGGCTTAAGAAACTGGAGAGAAGCAAAACTTCTCTTCAGCCCAATACACTGTACTTGCTTGGAACAGACGCGAGTGCTATTTGCACTGTGTATGGCAATAGGAACTCAATAGTGACTTTCCTTACCTGAAAAGAACTGTGGCTGGTAGAACGAGAAACAACATGGGATTCAAATCCATTTAGGAAGGGGAATTGAAACCTAGCTTGCTTACAAGAAACACACTCTGCTTTGGAGAAATGGGGTATCTTCTACTCTACTGTGTTTCCATAGGGCCAGAACAGTGAGCTGGCTCAGAACAAAAGAACTGTGCTTCCTACACACAAGGGACACATCTAGTTCAACTTTGCTGAGGAAACTGGATAGAACCAAAACTTCTCTTCAGCCCAATACACTGTACTTGATGGGAACAGACATAAGTGCTATTTGCAGTGTGTATGTCAATGGGAGGTCAATAGTGACTTTCCTTATGTGAAAAGAAGTGTGGCTGGTAGAACGAGAAACTGCATGGGATTCAACTCTGTTTAGGAAGGGCAATTAAACTCTAGTTGCCTTACAAGAAAAACACTTTGCTTTGGAGAAAGGGGCACTCTTTTACTCTACTGTGTTTCCCAAAAGGGCCAGAGCAAAGAGCTGGCTCAGAACAAAATAACTGTGCTTCCTACACACAAGGGCCCTATCTAGTTCAACTCTTCTTAGGAAACAGGAGAGAACCAAAACTTTTCTTCAGCCCAATACACTGTAATTGCTAGGGACAGCCTTGAGTGCTATTTGCACTGTGTATGGCAATAGGAGCTCACAGAGACTTTCCTTAACTAAAAAGATCTGTGGATGGTGGAACGAGAAACTCCATTTGATTCAACTCCGTTTGGAAGAGGAATTGAGCCCTAGCTTGCTTTACAAGAAACACACTCTGCTTTGGAGAAAGGGGCACTCTTTTACTCTACTGTGTTTCCTAAAGGGCCAGAACTGTGAGCTGGCTTAGAACAAAGGAAATGTGCTTCCTACACACACAGGCCATACCTAGTTCGACTCTGCTTAGGAAACTGGATAGAACAGAAAGTTCTCTTTAGCTCCATACACTGTACTTGCTGGGAACAGACGCGAGTGCTATTTGCACTGTGTATAGCAATGGGAGTTCAATAGTGACTTTCCTTACCTGAAAAGAAGTGTGGCTGGTAGAACAAGAAATTGCATGTGATTCAACTCCATTTAGGAAGGGGAATGGAACCCTAGCTTCCCTTAAAAAAATTTCCAATTTTGAGAAAGTTGCACTCTTTTTCTCTACTGTGTTTCTTACATGGCCAGAACAATGAGCTGGCTCAGAACAAAATAACTGTGCTTCCTACACGCACTGGACATATCTAGTTCAACTCTGCTTAGGAAACTGGATAGAACCCAAAGTTCTCTTCAGCCCAATGCACTGTTCTTGCTAGGAACAGATGCAAGAGTTATTTGCACTTTGTGTATCAATGGGACCTCAATAGTGACTTTCCTTACCTGAAAGGAACTGTGGCTGGGTTAATGAGAAACTGCATGGGATTCAACTTCGTTTAGGAAGGGAAATTGAACCCCAGCTTGCCATACAAGAAACAAACTCTGCTTTGGAGGACCGGGCACTTTTTTACTCTACTGCATTTCCTATAGGACCAGAAGAGTGAGCAGGCTCCGAACAAAAGAACTGTGCTTCCTACACACAGGGGCAATATCTAGTTGAACTCTGCTTAGGAAACTGGATAGAACTGAAAGTAGTCTTCAGCCCAATACACTGTACGTGCTGGGAACAGACTTGAGTGCTCTTTGCATTGTGTATGGCATGGAGCACAATAGTGACTTTCTTTACCCGAAAAGAACTGTGGCTGGTAGAACAAGAAATTGCATGTGATTCAACTCCGTTTAGGAAGGGGAATTGAACCCTAGCTTCCCTTAAAAAAATTTCTGCTTTTGAGAAAGGTACACTCTTTTTCTCCACTGTGTTTCCTATAGGGCCAGAGCAGAGAGCTGGCTCAGAAATAAAGAACTATGATTCATACACACACGGGCCATATCTAGTTCAATTCTGCTTAGGAAACTGGATAGAACCAAAACTTCTCTTCAGCCTAATACACTGTACTTGCTGGGAATAGACTTGAGTGCTATTTGCACTTTGTATCACAATGGGAGCTCAATAGTGACTTTCCATACCCGAAAAGAACTGTGGCTGGTAGAACAAAAAAGTGCATGTGATTCAACTCCATTTAGGAAGGGTAATTGAACTGTAGCTTCCCTTACAAGAAAAAATTTCTGATTTTGAGAAAGGTGCTCTCTTGTACTCTACTGTGTGTAGCTAGAGTTTTCCTGCATTGCCCACAGTCAGGACAAATCTTTGTCACCTGCCAGTCCCACAGCCGCTCAGACCCAACTGAGTAAACACAGAGACTTATATGCTTACAAACTGTATGGTGGTGGCAGGCTTCTTGCTAACTGTTCTTATAGCTTAAATTAATACATTTCCATAAAACTATACATTGCCATGTGGCTTGTGGCTTACCGGTGTCTTCATATGCGGCTTGTCATGGTGGCGGCTGGCAGTTTCTCTGCTCAGCCTTCCACTTCCCAGAATTCTTCTCCTCCTTGTCCTGCCTATGCTTCCTCCTGCCTGGCCACTGGCCGACAGGGTTTTATTTATTTCCCAGTCAGAGCAACAGATTTGACATAAAGACCATCGCACAGCACTTCCCTATATTTTTTTTCCAAAAGGAAGGTTTTAACTTTTATACATCTCCAAAGCCAGCTTGTTATATTTGGGAATTTGGACGTAGCTTCTCTTACTACTTCCTGCTGGAGGGGGGCCGCTCTATCTTATGGGGACACAAAGAAAATTTAAGGATCATGGAGTAGTCCTTGAGGCTGTATCATCTGAGCCAGTTCCCTTGAAACGATTCTGGATGTTGAATCATCTGGGCCATGGTGTCATCGGAGACCTTTCAGGGGGTCTTGGCTGGTCAAACCTGATGTATCTTAATCTGGAACATATCCATCGCCTCTGGCTTTCTGTAGAAACAAAAGCAGAGCCTCTTTTCCAAAGCAACATATCCTTCTATCCAAATTTTGAAGTGAAGGTAACTTTAAAATATACATTTTGGCATAACTCAACAGCTTTTGCAATGAAATGTTTTTCTTCAGTTACTAAAATCAAAGAGAACATAATCCAGATTCTCTGTGTGATAGCCATCTTTATGTGGCTTATTTTTTATATTACCTTGAGCCTATGGCTTTAAACTGCAGCCTTTTAAGCCTGAAACAGGGCTGTGGCTGCTGGCTCCGCCCACTTCAGCTTCCCAACATGGTGGTGATACGTTTTCCACCAGCTCTGGGAGCCATCAACTCTCAGAAATAGTGAGTCTATGCTTCTATCAAGGCAGCATGTAGCCCAGAAACCTCTTTTTGTTTTGTACTAGCAAAGGCTAAGTCCACCACGCAGATTAATGTGCCACTTGCAGAGGCCTCATTAACGCCATACTGCAGGTCAAGCGCACACACCAGGAACCTGACATAGTGGCTAGTAGCTAAAACACACATGCTGTCACTAACTTGAAAGAGACAACTAGGAACTGTTTTTAGCTCCATTTTAGAATCTTTTTACTCGGGTTTTAAGTGGAAACTCTTGCCAACACGTTTGGCGACATTTGTAGCTAGAGTTTTCCTGCCTTGCCCACAGACAGGACAAATCTTTGTCATCCACCAGTCCCACAGCCACTCAGAACCAACCAAGTAAACACAGAGACTTATATTGCATACAAACTGTATGGCGGTGGCAGGCTTCTTGCTAACTGTTCTTATAGCTTAAATTAATCCATTCCATAAAACTATACCTTGCCATGTGGCTTGTGGCTTACCCGTGTCTTCATATGCGGCTTGTCAAGGTGGCGGCTGGCAGTTTCTCTGCTCAGCCTTCCACTTCCCAGAATTCTTCTCCTCCTTGTCCTGCCTATACTTCCTCCTGACTGGCCACTGGCTAACAGTGTTCTATTTATTGACCAATCAGAGCAACAGATTTGACATACAGACAATCGCATAGTAACTGTGCTTCCTACAGGGCAAGAACAATGAGCTGGCTCAGAACAAAATAACTGTGCTTCCTACACAGATGGGCCATATCCTGTTCAACTCTGTTTAGGAAACTTGATAGAAACCAAAGTCCCAATACACTGTACTTCCAGGGAAGAGACAAGAGTGCTATTTTCACTGTGTGTGACAAAGGGAGCTCAATAGTGACTTTACTAACCTGAATAGAACTGGGGCTGGTAGAACGAGAAACTGTATGTGATTCAATTCTGTTTAGAAAGGGGAATTGAACAATAGCTTGCCTTACAAAAGACACACTCTGCTTTGGAGAAAGGGGGAGTCTTTTACTCCACTGTGTTCCTCCACAGGGTCAGTACAGTGAGCTGGCTCAAAAAAAAAGAACTGTGCTTCCTGCACACATGGGCCATATTCATTTCAACTCTGCATAGGAAACTGGATAGAACTGAAACTTCTCTTCAGCCTAATAAACTGTACTATCTAGGAACAGACTCGAGTGCTATTTGCACTGTGTATGGCAATAGGAGCTCAATAGTGGCTTTCCTTACTGGAAAAGAACTGTGGCTGGTAGACTGAGAAACTAAAAGTGATTCAACTCCATTTAGGAAAGTGAATTGAACCCTAGATTTTCTAACATGAAAAACACTCTGCTTTGGAGAAAGGGGCTCTCTTTTCTCTACTGTGTTTCCTATGTGGTCCAAACAGTGAGCTTCCTCGATACAAAATAATTGTGCTTCATACACAGAATGGCCATATCTAGTTCAACTCTGCTTAGGAAATTGGATAGAAACAAAAATTCTCTTCAGCCCAATACACTGTACTTGCTGGTAACAAACACAACTGCTATTTGCACTGTGTATGACAATGGGAGATCAATAGTAACTTTACTTACCTGAAAAGAGTGGTGGTTGGTAGAATGAGAAACTGCATGTGATTCAACTCCATTTAGGAAGGGGAATTGAAACCTAGCTTGCCTTACAAGAAACACACTCTGCTTTGGAGAAAGGGGCACTCTTTTATTCTACTGTGTTTCCAATAGGGTCAGAACAGTGAGCTGGCTCAGAAAAAAAGAACTGTGCTTCCTACACACATGGGCCATACCTAGTTCAACTCTGCTTAGGAAATGGGAAAAAAAACCGAATCTTCTCTTCAGCCCAGTACACTGTACGTTCTGGGAACAGACGCCAGTGTTCTTTGCACTCTGTGTCACAATTGGAACTCAGTACTAACTTTCGTTTCCTGAAAAGAACTGTGTTTGGTAGAACGAGAAAATGCATGTGATTCAACTCCCTTTAGTAAGGGGAATAGAACCCTAGGTTGCCTTACAAGAAACACACTCTGCTTTGGAGCAAGGGGCACTCTTTTACTCTACATTGTTTCCTATAGGGCCAAAACTGTGAGCTGGCTCAGAACAAAAGCACTGTGCTTCCTACACACATGAGCTATATCTAGATATACCCTGCATAGGTATCTGGATAGAAGTGATCTGAAGATCTCTTCAGCCCAATACACTGTACATGCTGGTAAAATACACGAGTGCTATTTGCACTGTGTGTCGCAATGGGAGCTCAATAATGACATTCCTTACCCGAAAAGAACTTTGGCTAGCTAAGGAGAAACTGCATGTGATTCACCTCTGTTTAGGAAGGGGAATTGAACCCTAGCTTGCGTAACAAGAAACACACTCTGCTTTGGAGAAAGTGGCACTCTTGTATTCCACTGTTTTTCCTATAGGGCCAGAACAGTGAGCTCGCTCAGAACACAAGAACTGTGCTTCCTACACACACGGGCATTATCTAGTTCAACTCTACTTAGGAAAAAGCATAGAACCGACCCTTCACATGAGCCCAATACACTGTACTTGCTGGGAACAATGCGAGTACTATTTGTACTGTGTAGTGCAATGGGATCTCAATAGTAATTTAACTTACCCGAATAAAAACTGTGGCTGGTAGAACAAGAAACTAGATGTGATTCAACTATGTTTAGTAGGGGAAATTAAACCCTAGCTAGCCTTACAAGAAACACACTCTGCTTTGGAGAAACTGGCACTTTTTTTTACTGTAATGTGTTTCCTATAAGGCCAAAACCGTGACCTGTTTCAGATCAAAAGTACAGTGCTTCCTACACTCACTAGCCATATCTAGTTCAACTCTGCTTAGGAAACAGGATAGATCTGAAACTTCTCTTCAGCCCAATACACTGTACTTGCTTGGAACAGATGCAAGTGGCATCTGTGTGTGGCAATGGGAGCTCAATAGTGACTTTCCTTACCCAAATATAATTGTGGCTGGTAGAATGAGAAAATGCATGTGATTCAACTCCATTTAGGAAGAGGAATTCAACCCTAACTTTCCTTACAAGAAACACACTCTGCTTTGAAGAAAGGGGCACACTTTTACTCCACTGTGTTTCTTATAGAGCCAGAGTAGTGAGCTGGCTCAGAACAAAAGAACTGTGCTTCCTACACACACTGACCATATCTAGTTCAACTCTGTGTTTGAAATGGGATAGAACCAAAACTTCTCTTCAGCCCAGTATACTGTACTTGTTGGGAACAGACACGAGTGCTCTTTGCACTGTCTGTGGCATTGGGAGCTCAATAGTGACTTTACTTACTCAAAAAGGACTGTGGCTGGTAGAACGAGAAACTGCATGTGATTCACTTCCATTTTTGAATGGAAATTGAACTCTAGCTTGCATTACAGGAAACACACTCTGCTTTGCAGAAAGGGGCACCTTTTTACTCTACTGTGTTTCCTATAGGGCCAGAAGAGTGAGCTGGCTCAGAAAAATAGAACTGTGCTTCCTACACACCGGTTATATCTAGTTCAACACTGCTTAGGAAACTGGATAGAACAGATAGTTCTCTTCAGCCCAATACACTGTACTTGCTGGGAACAGACGCGAGTGCTATTTGCACTGTGTATGGCAATGGGAGCTCAATAGTGACTTTCCTTACCTGAAAAGAAGTGTGGCTGGTAAAACAAGAAACTGCATGTGATTCAACTCCATTTAGGAAGGGGAATTGAACCCTTGCTTCCCTTAAAAAATTTTCTGCTTTTGAGAAAGCTACACTCTTTTCTCTACTTGTTTCCTATAGGGCCTGAGCAGAGAGCTGGATCAGAAATAAAGAACTGTGCTTCCTACATACCCGGGCCATATCTAGTTGAACTATGCTTAAGAAACTGAATAGAACCAAAACTTCTCTTCATCATAATACACTGTACCTGCTGGGAATAGTCTCACATTGTGTGGCAATGGGAGCTCAATAGTGACTTTCCATACCCGAAAAGAACTTAGCTTGTAGAAGGAGAAAGTGCTTGTGATTCAACAAAGTTTATATAGGTTAATTGAACCCAAATTGCCTAAC
The DNA here is from genome assembly GCF_004664715.2 of Peromyscus leucopus. Taxonomy (NCBI): domain Eukaryota; kingdom Metazoa; phylum Chordata; class Mammalia; order Rodentia; family Cricetidae; genus Peromyscus; species Peromyscus leucopus. Next base: position 30,494,302 of record NC_051082.1, read on the forward strand.
AAGAAATAAATTTTGCTTAAGAAAGGGGCTCCCTATACTCTACTGTGTTTCCTAGATGGCCCAAAAAGTGAGCTGGCTCAGAACAAAGGAAGTGTGCTTCCTACACACACAAGCCATATGTAGTTCAAGTCTACTTAGGAAACTGAATAGAACTGAAACTTCGCTTCAGCCCAATACACTGTACTTGCTAGGAAAAGCTGTGCATGCTATTTGCACTGTGTATGGCAATGGGAGCTCAATGGAGACTTTCCATAACAAAAAAGATCTGTGGCTGGTGGAACTAGAAACTGCATTTGATTCAACTCTGTTTTGGAAGGGGAAATGACCTCTAGTTTGCCTTACAAGAAACACACACTGCTTTGAGAAGGGGCACTCACTTACTCTAATGTGTTTCCTATGGGGCCAGAGCAGTGAGCTGGCTCAGAACAAAAGAACTGTGCTTCCTACACACACAACATATCTAGTCCAACTCTGCTTAAGAAACTGGATAGAACCAAATTTCTCTTCAGCCCAATACACTGTACTTGCTGGGCACAGACATGAGTGTTATTTGCACTCTGTATGGCATTGGGAGCTCAATAGTGACTTTCCATACCTGAAAAGAACTGTGCCTGGTACAACGAAAAGTGCATGTGATTCAACTCCGTTTAGGAAGGGGAATTGAACCATAGCTTCCCTTACAAGAAAAAATTTCTGATTTTCAGAAAGGTGCACTTTTGTACTCCACTGTGTTTCCTACAGGGCCAGAACAATGAGCTTGCTCAGAACAAATTAACTTTGCTTACTACACACACAGGCCATATCTAGTTCAACTCTGCTTAGGAAACTGGATAGAACCCAAAGTTCTCTTCATGCCAATACTCTGTACTTGCTGGGCACAGAGATGAATGTTATTTGCACTCTGTATGGCATTGGGAGCTCAATCGTGACTTTCTTTACCTGAAAAGAACTGTGGCTGGTAGAATGAAAAACTGCATGTGATTCAACTCCGTTTAGGAAGGGGAAATGAACCCTAGCTTGCCTTACAAGAAACACACTCTGCTTTGGAGAAAGGGACACACTTTTACTCCACTGTGTTTCCTATAGGACCAGAAAAGTGAGCTGGCTCAGAACACAAGAACTGTGCTTCCTACACAAACGGGCTGTATCTAGTTCTACTCTGCTGAGTAAATGAGATAGAAATGAAACTTCTCTTCATCTGAATACACTGTACTTCCTGGGAACAGACACAAAGGCTATTTGCACTGTGTATGGCAAGGGGACCTCAATAGTGACTTTCCTTACCCGAAAAGAACTGGCTGGTAGAACAAGAAACTGCTTGTTGATCAGCTCCGTTTAGGAAGGGGAATTTCACCCTAGCTTGTTTTAACAGAAACACAATCTGCTTAGGAGAAAGGTGCACTCTTTAACACCACTCTAACTCCTAAGACGCCAGAACAGTGAGCTGGCTCAGAACAAAAGATCTGTGCTTCCTACACACACTGGCCATATCTAGTTCAACTGTCCTCAGGAAACTAGATAGAACCTAAACTTCTCTTCAGCCCATTACACTGTACTAGCTGGGAACAGACGCGAGTACTATTTGCACTGTGTATGGCAATGGGACTAAAGTAGTGACTTTCCTTCCCTGAAAAGAACTGTGGCTGGTAGAACAAGAAACTCCATGTGATTCAACTCTGTTTAGGAAGGTTAATTGAACCCTAGCTGGTTTTACAATAAACATGCTCTGCTTTGGAGAAAGGGGCACTCTTTTACTCTATTATGTTTCCTATAGGGTCAGAACAGTGAGCTGGCCCAGAACAAAATTACCGTGGTTCCTACACACATGGGCCATATCGAGATCAACTCTGCTTAGGAAACTGGATAGAACTGAAACTTCTCTTCAGTCCAATACACTGTACTTGCTGGGAACAGAGAGGTGTGCTATTTGCACTGTGTATGGCAATCGGAGCTCAATAGTGACTTTCCTTACCCCAAAAGAACTGTGGCTGGTGAAACAAGAAACTGCATGTGATTCCACTTTGTTTAGGAGTGGGAATTGAACCCTAGCTTGCCTTACAAGAAACACACTCTGCTTTGAAGAAAGGAGTACTATTTTACTCTTCTGTCTTTCCTATTGTGCCAGAACAATGAGCTGGCTTAGAACAAATGAACAGTGCGTCATACACACTCAGGCCATATCTAGTTCAGCTCTGCTGAGAAAATGTGATAGAACCGAACCTTCTCTTCAGCCAAATACACTGTACTTGCTGGGTACAGACGCAAGTGCTATTTGCACTGTGTATGGCAATGGGAGCTCAATAGTGATTTTTCTTACCCGCAAAGAACTGTGGCTGGTAGAATGAGAACCTTCATGTGATACACCTCCTTTTAGCAAGGGTAATTGAACCCAAGCTAGCCTTACAAGAAAAATCTTTTGAGAAAGGGGCACTGTTTTTCTCTACTGTGTTTCCTAGTGGGCTAGAATAATGTGATGGTTCAGTACAAAATATCTGTGCTTCCAACACACACAGGCCATATCTAGTTGAACTCTCCTTATTAGATGGGATAGAATCATAAATTCTCTTCAGTGCAATTCACTGTACTTGCTGGGAAAGAACACGGGTGCATTTTGCACTGTGTATAACAATGGGAGCTCAATAGTGACTTTCCTTACCCAAAAGAAACTGCTGTTGGTAGAACAAGAAACTGCATGTAATTCAACTATGTTCAGGAAGGGGAAATGAAGCCTAGCTTGCCCTACAAGAAACACACTCTGCATTGGAGTAAGGGGCAGTCTTTCACTCTACAGTGTTTCCTATAGGCCCATAACATTGAGCTGGCCCAGAAAAAAAGCACTGTGCTTCCTACACACACGGGCCATATCGAGTTCAATTCTGCTTAGGAAACTGGATAGAAATGAAACTTCTCTTCTGCCCAATATACTGTACTAGCTGGGAACAGACGCAAGTGCTATTTGCACTGTGTATGGCAATGGGAGCTCACAGTGACTTTCCTTACCCAAATAGAACTGTGGCTAATAGAATGACAAACTGCATGTGTATCATATCTGTTTAGGAGCAGGAAATGGACGCTAGTTTGCCTTACAAGAAACACACTCTGCTTAGGAAAAATGGGCAATCTTTTACTCCACTGTGATTCCTAACAGGCCAGAATAGTGAGCTGGCTAAGCACAAAAGAACTGTGCTTCCTACACAAATGGGCCATATGTAGTTCAATTTTGCTGAGGAAACAGGATAGAACCAAAACTTCTCTTCAGTACACTGTACTTACTGGAATCAGACGCGAGGGCTATTTGCACTGTGTATGGCAATGGGAGCTCAACAGTTAATTTCTTTACTTGAAAAGAACTGTGGCCAGTAGAATGGGAAACTGCATGTGATTCAACTCCATTCAGGAAGGGGAATTGAACCCTAGCTTGCTTTACAAGAAACACACTCTGCCTTGGAAAAACGGACTCACTTTTACTCTACTCTGTTTCCTATAGGGGCAGAACAGTGAGCTGATTCTGAACCAAAGATCTGTGCTTCCTACACAAACGTACCATATCTAGTTCACTCTGCGTAGGAAACAGGAGACAACCAAAAATTCTCTTCAGTCCAGTACACTGTACATTGTGGGAACAGATACAAATTCTTTTTGTACTGTGGATAGCAAGGGGAGCTCAATACTGACTTTCCTTACCCAAAAAGATCTGTGGCTGGTAGAACGAGAAACTCCATGTGATTCAACTCTGTTTAGGATGGGAAATTGAACCCTAGCTTGCCTTACCAGAAAAACACTCTCCTTTGGAGAAAGGGGCACTTTTTTGCTCCACTGTGTTTCCTAGAGGGCCAGAAGACTGAGCTGCCTCAGAATAAAAGAACTGTGCTTCCTACACACACTGGCCATATCTACTTCAACTCTGCTTAGGAAACTGCAGAGAACCAAAACTTCTCTTCAGCCAAATACAGTGTAATTGGTGGGTCCAGATACGAGTGCTATTTGCACTCTGTATGGCAATGGGAGGTCAATAGTGACTTTCCTTTCCAGAAAAGAACTGTGTTTTGTAGAATAATAAACTTCATGTGATTCAACTCAGTTTAGGAAGGGGAATTGAACTCTAGCTGGCCTTACAAGAAACACACTCTATTTGGAGAAAGGGGCACTATTTTATTCTACTGTGTTTCCTAGCGGGGCAGAAGAGTGAGCTGCTTCAAAATAAAAGAATTGTGCTTCCTACACACATGGGCCATATCTAGTTGAACTCTGCTTAGGAAACTAGAGAGAACTGAAACTTCTCTTCAGGCCAATGCACTGTACATTTTGGGAACAGACACAAATTCTTTTTGCACTGTGTATAGCAAGGGGAGCTCGATAGTGACTTTCCTTACCTGCAAAGATCTGTGGCTGGTAGAACGAGAAATTGCATATGGTTCAACTCCGTTTAGGAAGGGGAATTGAACCCTAGCTGGCCTTACAAGAAACACACTCTGCTTTGGAGAAAGGGGCACTCTTTTACTCTACTGTGTTTCCTATAGGGCCAGAACAGTGAGCTGCCTCAGGACAAAAGAACTGTGCTTCCTACACACATGGGCCATATCTAGTTCAACTCTGCTTAGGAAACAGGATAGATCTGAAACTTCTCTTCAGCCCAATACACTGAACTTGCTGGGAACAGACGCGAGTGCTCTTTGTGCCGTGTATGGCAATGGGAGCTCAATAGTGGCTTTCCTTACCCGAAATGAATTGTGGCTAGGAGATGGAGAAATGGCATGTGATTAAACTCCATTTAGGAAGCAGAACTGAAACCTATCTTTCCTACAAGAAGCATACTGAGCTTTGGAGAAAGGGGCACTCTTTAATCTACAGTGTTTCCAATAGGGCTAGAACAGAGATCTGGCTCAGAACAAAAGTAGTACTTCCTACATACATGGGCCATATCTAGTTCAACTCTGCTTAGAAAACTAGAGAGAACCGAAACTTCTCTTTAGCCCAATGTACTGTACATGTTGGAAAGAGACGCAAATTCTTTTTGTACTGTGTATAGCAATGGGAGCTCAATAGTGACTATCCTTACCTGAAAAATTTGTGGTGGATAGAAAGAAAAAGTGCATGTGATTCAACTCCATTTAGGAAGGGGAATTAAACCCAAGCTTGCCTTACAACAAACACACTCTCTTTTGGAGAAAGGGGTACTCTTTTACTGCACTGTGTTTTCTATAGGGACAGAACAGTGAGCTGGCTCATAACAAAAAACAACTGTGCTTCCTACACACATGGGTCATATCTAGTTCAAGTCTGCTTAGTAAACTGGATAGAAAGGAAACTTCTCTTCAGCCTAATACACTGTGCTTGCTGGGAACAGACACGAGAGCTATTTGCACTGTGTATGGAAATTGGAGCTCAATAGTGACTTTCCTTACCCGAAAAGAACTGGGGCTGGTAGAATGAGAAACTGCATATGAATCAACTCCATTTAGGAAGGCAAATTGAACCATAGATAACCTAACAGAAAACGCAATCTGCTTTGGAGAATGGGGCTCTCTTTACTCAACTGTGTTTCCTATATGATCCCAATAGAAAGCTGCTCGGAACAAAATAATTGTCCTTACTACACACATTGGCTATATCTAGGTCAACTCTGCTCAGGAAACTGGATAAAACCGAAATTTCTCCTCAGCCCAATACAATGTACTTGCTGGAGATAGACAGGAGTGCTATTTGCACTGTGTATGGCAATGGGAGCTGAATAGTGACTTATCTTTCCCCCAAAAAATTGTGGCTTGTAGAAAGAGAACCTGCGTGTAATTCAATCCATTTAGGAAGCAGAATCGAACCCTATCTTCCATTACAAGAAAGACACTCTGCTTTGGAGAAAGGGGCACTCTTTTACTCCAGTGTGTTTCCTATAGGGACAGAAGAGTACGATGGCTCAGAAGAAAAGCACTGTGTTTCCTACAAACACGGGCCATATCTTGTTGAACTCTGCTTAGGAAACTACAGAGAACTGAAACTTGTCTTCAACCCAATACATTGTATATAGTGGGAAAAGACACAAATTCCTTTTGCACTGTGTAGAGCAAGGGGAGCTCAATAGTGACATTCCTTACCCCAAAAGAACAGTGGCTCGTATAAGGAGAAACTGCATGTGACTCAACTCTGTTTAGTTAGAGTAATTGAACACTAGCTTGTCTTATAAACACACGCTGCCTTGGAGAAAGGGGCAGTATTTTACTTAACTGTGTTTCCTATAGGGTCAGAACAGTGATGTGGCTCAGAAGAAAAGAACTGTGCTTACTACACATACGGGCTCTATGTAGTTCAACTCTGCTCAGGAAACTGGAGAGAACCTTAAGTTCTCTTCAGACCAATACACTGACTAGCTGGGAATAAAAGCCAGTCCTATTTGCACTGTGTTTGGCAGAGGCACCTCAATAGTGACTTTCCTTACCCGAAAAGAACTGTCTCTGTTACAATGAGAAACTGCATGTGATTCAACTCCGTTTAGGAAGGGGAATTGTTAGGCAAGCTAGCTTAACAAGAAACACACATGCTTTGGAGAAAAAAAGGCACTCTTGTATTCCACTGTGTTTAAATTAGAGCCAGAACAGTGAGCATGCTCAGAACACAAGAACTGTGCTTCCTACACACAGGGACCATATCGAGTTCAACTCAGCATAGGAAACTGACTAAAACAGGAGCTCTTCTTCAGTCCAATACACTATACCAGCTGGGAACAGACACGAGTGATATTTGCACTGTGTTATGGCAAAGGAAGCACAAGAGTGCCTGTTCTAGGCCCAACCTAACAGTTGCTGCTAGAACTGGAAACTGAATTGGATTCAACTCCATTTAGGAAGGGGAATAGAACTCTCATTTGCATTACAAGAAAAACACTCTGCCTTGGATAAAAGGGCACTCTTGTATTCCACTGATGTTCCTAAAGGGCCAGAACAGTGAGCATGCTCAGAACACAAGAACTGTGCTTCCTACACATTCAGACCAATTCAAATTCAACTCAGCATAGGAATCTGACTAAAACAGGAGTTCCTCTTCAGTCCAATACAATGTACTCACTGGGAACAGATGCAAGTGATATTTGCACTGTGTATGGCAAGGGAAGCACAAGAGTGCCTGTATTTAGCCCAAAATAACAGTAGCTGCTAGAACTGGAAACTGAATTGGATTCAAATCCATTTAGGAAGGGGAATTGAACCCTAGGTTGCCTTACAAGAAAAACACTCTGCCTTGGAGAAAGGGGCACTATTGTATTCCACTGTTTTTGTATTGGGAAAGAACAGTGAGAATGCTCAGAACACAAGAACTGTGCTTCCTACACACATGGGCCATATCGTGTTCAACTCAGCATAGGAAACTGACAAAAACAGGAGCTCCTCTTCAGTCCAATAGACTGTACTCACTGGGAACAGACACAAGTTCTATTTGAACTGTTTATGGCAGGGGAGCACAAGAGTGCCTGTCCTTAACCCAAACTCACTGTTGCGGATAGAACTTGAAACTGAATTGGTTTGAACTCTATTAATGAAGGGGAAATAACCCCAGCTTGCCTTACAAGAACAACACTCTGCTTTTGAGAAAGGGGCTCTCTTGTACACTACTGTGTTTCCAGAACAGTGGGTTGGCTCAGAACATAAGAACTGGGCTTCCTACACACTCAGGCCATATGGAGTTAAACTCAGCATATGAAAATGAACAAAACAGGAGTTCCTCTTCAGTCTAATACACTGTACTCACTGGGAATACAAGGGGAGTGCTATTTGCACTGTGTATGGCAAATGAAGCACAAGAGTGCCTGTCCTTAGCGCAAACTAACAGTGGCTGCTAGAACTGTAAACAGAATTGGGTTCACCTCAGTTTAGGAAGGGGAATTGAACCCCAGCTTGCCTTACAAGAACAACGCTCTGCTTTTGAGAAAGGGGCTCTCTTGTACTCTACTAAGTTTCCTAAAGGGCCAGAACAGTGAGCTGGCTCAGAACACAAGGACAGTGCTTCCTACACACTCAGGCCATATAGAGTTACTCAGCATAGGAAAGTGACTAAAACAGGAGCTCCTCTTCATTCCAATACACTGTACTCTCTGGGAACAGACTCGAGTGCTATTTGCAGTGCGTATTGCAAGGGAAGCACAAAAATGCCTGTTCTTAGCACAAACTAACTGTTGTTGTTAGAACTGGAAACTGAATTGGATTCACCTCCATTTAGGAAGGGTAATTGAACCCTAGTTTGGCTTACAAGAAAAACACTCTGCTTTGGAGAAAGGGGCACACTTGTATTCCACTGTGTTTAATATAGGACCAGAACAGTGAGCTGGTTCAGAACAGAAGAACTGTGCTTCCTACACACACGGACCATATCGAGTTCAACTCAGCATTGGAAAATGATTGAAACAGAGCTCCTCTTCAGTCCAATACAATATGCTCACAGGGAACAGACATGAGTGCTATTTGTACTGTTTATTGCAAGGGAAGCACAAGAGTGCCTTTCCTTAGCCCAAACTCACTGTTGCTACTAGAACTGGAAACTGAAATGGATTCAACTCCATTTAGGAAGGGGAATTTAATCCTAGTTTGCCTTACAAAAAAACCACTCTGCTTTAGAGTTAGGGACACTCTTTTATTCCACTGTGTTTAATATAGGGCCAGAACAGTGAGTTGGCTCAGAACACAAGAACTGTGCTTCCTACACACACGGGACATATCGCGTTCAACTCAGCATAGGAAACTGAATAAAACAGGAGCTCCTCTTCAGTCCAATACATTGTACTTGCTGGGAGCAGAGACGAGTGCTATTTGCACTGTGTATGTCAAGGAAAGCACAAGAGTACCTGTCCTTAGCCAAAAATCACTGTTGCTGCTAGAACTGGAAAATGAATTTGATTCAACTCCATTTAGGAATGGGAATTCAACCCCAGCTTGCCTTACAAGAACAACACTCTGCTTTTTGAAAGGGGCAATTTACTCTTGTACTCAAATGTGTTTCCTATAAGGCCAGAACAGTGAGCATGCTCAGAACACAAGAACTGTGCTTCCTACACACTGGGGCCAATCGAGTTCAACTCAGCATAGGAAACTGACTGAAACAGGAGCTCCTCCTCAGTCAAATACACTGTACTCAATGGGAACATGCTGGAGTACTATTTGCACTGTGTATGACAAAGGAAGCACAAGAGTGCCTGCCCTCAGCCCAAACTAACAGTTTCTTCTAGAACGGAAGCTGAATTGGATTCAACTCCATTGAGGAAGTGGAATTGAACCCTAGTTTGCCTTACAAGAAAAACACTCTTCTTTAGAGTTAGGGGCACTCTTGTATTCCACTGTGTTTAATATAGGGCCAGGACAGTGTGCTGGCTCAGAACACAAGAGCTGTGCTTCCTCCACACACGGGCCATATCGAGTTCAACTCAGCATAGGAAACTGACTAAAACAGGAGCTCCTCTTCAGTCCAATATACTGTACTGGCTGGGAACAAACGGGAGTGCTATTTGCACTCTGTATGGCAAGGAAAGAACAAGAGTACCTGTCCTTAGTCCAAACTCAATGTTGCTGGTACACCTGGAAACTGAGTTGTATTCAACTCCATTTAGCAAGGGGAATTGAACCCCAGCTTGCCTTACAAGAAAAACGCTCTGCGTTTGAGAAAGGGGCAAACTTGGATTCCACTGTGTTTAATATAAGGCCAGTAAAGTAAGCTGGCTCAGAAAACAAGAACTGTGCTTTCTACACACATGGGCCATATGGAGTTCAACTCAGCATAGGAAACTGACTGAAACAGGAGCTCCTCTTCAGTCCAATACACTGTAGTCACTGGAAACAGACCCGAGTGATATTTGCACTGTGTATTACAAGAAAAGCACAAGATTGCCTGCCCTTAGCCAAAAATCACTGTTGCTACTAGACTGGAAACTGAATTAGAATCAACTCCAATTAGGAAGGGGAATTAAACCTTAGTTTGTATAACAAGCAAAACTCTCTGCTTTAGAGTTAGGTGCACTCTTGTATTTCACTGTGTTTAATCTAGGGCCAGAACAGTGAGCTGGCTCCGAACACAAGAACTGTGCCTCTTACACACACGGGCCATATCGAGTTCAACTCTGCATAGGAGACTGACTGAAACAGGAGCTCCTCTTCAGTCCAATACACTGTACTCACTGGAAACAAACAGGAGTGCTATTTGAACTGTGTATGACAGGGAGAGCACAAGAGTACCTATCCTTAGCCAAAACTCACTTTTCCTGTTAGAACTGGAAACTGAAGTGGATTCAAATCCATTTAGGAAGGGGAATTGAACCCCAGCATGCCTTAAAAGAAAAACACTCTGCTTTGGAGAAAGGGGCACTCTTGTACTCTACAGTGTTTCCTATAGGGCCAGAACAGTTAGCATGCTCAGAACACAAAAACTGTGCTTCCTATACTCACCGGTCATATCGAGTTCATGTCAGCATAGGAAACTTACTAAAGCAGGAGCTCCTCTTCAGTCCAATACACTGTATTTTCTGGTAAATGACGCGAGTGCTATTTGCACTGTGTATGGCAAGGGAAGCACCAGAGTGCCTGTCCTTAGCCCCAACTACTAGTTGTTGCTAGAATTGGAAACTGAATTGGATTCAACTCCATTTAGGAAGGGGAATTGAACCCTAGTTGGCCTTACAAGAAAAGCACTATGATTTAGAGTTAGGAGCACTCTTGTATTCCATTGTGTTTACCATAGGGCCAGAACAGTGAGCTTGCACAGAACACAAGAACTGTGCTTCCTACACATACAGGCCATAATGAGTTCAACTCTCCATAGGAAACTGACTAAATCAGGAGATCCTCTTGAGTCTAAAACACTTTACTCGCTGGGAACATACATGAGTGCCATTTGCCCTGTGTATGGCAAGGGAAGCACAAGAGTGCCTGTCCTTAGCACAAACTCACTGTTTGTGCTAGAACTGGAAACTGAATGGGATTCAACTCCATTTAGGAAGGGGAATTGAACCCCAGCTTGTCTTACATGAAAAACACTCTGCTTTTGAGAAAGGGGCACTCTTGTACTCTAATGTGTTTCCTCTAAGGCCAGATCAGTGAGCATGCTCAGAACACAAGAACTGTGCTTCCTACACTCACGGGCCATATTGAGTTCAACTCAGCATAGGAAAGTGACTAAAACAGTAGCTCCTCTTCAGTCCAATACATTGTACTCGCTGGGAACAGTTGCTAGTGCTATTTGTACTGTGTATGACAAGGGAAGCACAAGAGTGCCTGTGCTTAACCCAAACTCACTTTTGCTGCTAGAAGTGGAAACTGAATTTGATTCAACCCCATTTAGGAAGGGAAATTGAACCCCAGCTTGCCTTACAAGAAAAACACTCTGCTGTAGAGTTAGGGGTACTCTTCTATTCCACTGTGTTTAATATAGGCCCAATACAGTGAGCTGGCTGAGAACACAAGAACTGTTCTTCCTACACATGCGGGGCATATCGAGTTCAACTCAGCATAGGAAACTGACTGAAACAGGAGCTCCTTTTCAATCCAATGCACTGTACTCTCTAGGAACAGATGCGAGTGCTATTTGTACTGTGTATGACAAGGGAAGCACAAGAGTGCCTGTTCTTTGCCCAAACTGGAAATTGAATTGGATTCAACTCCTTTTAGGATGGGGAATTGAATCCTAGTTTGCCTTCTAAGAAAAACACTCTGCTTTGGAGAAAGGGGCCCTCTTGTATTCCACTGTGTTTAATATAGGGCCAGAACAGTGAACTGGTTCAGAACATATGAACTTTGCTTCCTACACACACGGGACATATCGAGTTCAACACAGCATAGGAAACTTACTGAAACAGGAGCTTCTTTTCAGTTTAATACACTGTACTCATGCTGGAGATCTTCTCTCCAGGCTCCACCAAGCCCCTCATTCCCACAACCCATGTATAAAATAATCACTCAGATGCTTATATTATTTATAAACTGTGTGGCCTTGGCAGCCTTTTTGCTAACTGTTCTTTTTTGTTAAATTAACCCATTTCTATAAATCTATACCCTGCCATGTGGCTGGTGGCTTACCGGTGTCTTTACATGCTGCTTATCCTGGCGGTGGCTGCAGTGTCTCTCTTCCTTCTTCTTGTTTCCTTAATTCTCCTCTTCCTTTGTCCTGCCTATACTTCCTGCCTGGTCACTGGCCATCAGTGTTTTATTTATATAGAGTGATATCCACAGCACTTCCCCTTTTCTTCTTTTTTTTAAAAAGGAAGGTTTTAATTTTAACATAGTAAAATTAAATTTAACAAAACAATTATCGAGCAAGAATTACAGTTACAATAATAAAGAAGATGTCCTATCTATCTTATATTTGTAAGTTTAAGGTTTTATATCTAACTTATCTTTTATCATAACTGAGGAAATTACAACTATCTAGTTTTCAACCACATCAAAGTTTTGAGAAGGAACATAGTGGTGCCTGAGAAATGGTAGATTGATATAAGCAACTTTCGGGAAATTTGCAAGAGTAGACCAAGACAGCTGGCAGCCTGGACAGTCACCAAATGTTTCTCAGCATTGTTGGTGCATTCAAATTTGATACAGGCCTGGAGTATCTGACAGACCATTTTCAGAAGCAGTAATTCTGAAAGACCATCTTACCCTGTCTTGGCAGAGTACAGTGGTCGCTTTCCTTGTGTCCTGCTTGTCCAGGATGGACAGCATTGCATTCGTACTGTCAGCCATCAAGGCAAGGACAGTTCTTTGCCCAGTAGGCCATTTTGTGCCAAGAAGACAAACTTCCAAATGGAAATGTCTTAGAAGCCCAACATTCTCTTGGGATCAAATTGGCGCAGCCAGGAGCAATTGTGTCTCATGTCAACAGAATTCTAAGTTAGTTAAATGCCATATTGTCTTGGTCAATGAAGTGTTTGAAGACTACCTATCTATCTGAAATATATCTATGTATACCTAGAAGACTTAACTAACATGGCAACAAATATGATTATCAATGATGACTAAATATTAATCTATTTTTTAATTATCTAATACAATTTTAAATGAGTTACATAAACATTATACCTCTAACAAGAATATATATATACAGTATAACAAAATTAACTTCAAGTTTGTATCAATAAACTAAAATTTATACCAATGTAAAACATTTTAAACATAAACTAAAATCTATACCAATGTAAAACCTTTTAAACAAGGTGTTCTTTAAAAGTAGGTTCATTAATCTACCCTTTTATCTTATAATCTCTATATCTTCCTATATATCTATATCATATCCTCTTTTCTTTTTTAGAAAGAGATCACATTTATAATCAACCTGTTTTAAATAAAAATATTGTTTTTTCTCTGTCTCACACCAGAGGACTCTTCTGATTTGGGACATTAGAATCTCTTAACCATTTTTTTAAAGCCATATGTATGGGTTTAGAGGGGGAGTGAGCCAATTCTACCTCTAAAGCCAGCTTGGTATATTGGGAATGTGGGCATAGCATCTCTTACTACTTCCTGCTGGAGGGGGGCCCTGCATCTATGGGGACACAAAGAAAATTTTAGGATCATGGAATAGTCCATGAGGCTGTATCATCTGAGCCAATTGCCTTGAAAAGATTCTGGATTTTGAATCATCTGGGCCATGGTGTCATCGGAGACCTTTCAGGGGGTCTTGGCTGGTCAAACCTGATGTATCTTAATCTGGAACAAATCCATAGCCTCTGGCTTTCTGTAGAAATAAAAGCAGAGCCTCTTTTCCAAAGCAACATATCCTTAAGCCAAATTTTGAAGTGAAGGTAACTTTAAAATATACATTTTGACATAACTCAACAGCTTTTGCAATCAAATGTTGTTCTTCAGTTATGAATATCAAAGAGAACATAGTCCAGATTCTCTGTGTGGTAGTCATCTTTATGTGGCTTATTTATATTAATTTATCTTTTTTTTTGTCTCGTTTAAGCCTACATATTGTGAATCTATTGCTTTAAACTGTAGTATTTTAAGACTGAAACAGCACTGTGGCTGCTGGCTCCGCCCATTTCAGCTTACCAACATGGCGTTTTCCGCCAGTTCTGTGAGTCATCAAGTCTCAGAAATAGTGGGTCTATGCTTCTTATCAAAGCAGCGTGTAGCCCAGAAACCTTTCTTTATTTTTTTTTAAAATAATACTAAAGACTAAATCTACCACACAGCCTAATGTGCCACTGGCAGACACCTCATACCACCGTACTGGTGGTTAAACGCAAAAGACAGGAACCGCCAGTGTTCAAACCTGCCTTTTGTGGTGTCAAGCTGCCCATAAGAGACAAGAAGCAGGAACCTGGTTTTGGCTGCTTAGAATTGGTTATTAAATATTCTCAGGTAAAAGATGGAAACTCGAACTGTTGGGCGCCATTTGTTGCTTGAGAGCTTCTCTCCAGGCTCCACCAAGCCCTGCTGTCCCACAACATGTGTATAAAATAATGACTCAGACGCTTATATTATTTATAAACTGTATGGCCATGGCAGGCTTTTTGCTAACTGTTCTTTTATCTTAAATTAACCCATTTCTATAAATCTATACATTGCCACGTGGCTGATGGCTTACCGGAGTCTTTACATGCTGCTTATCCTGGCGGTGGCTGCAGTGTCTCTCTTCTTTCTTCCTGATTCCCCAATACTCCTCTCTCTTTATCCTAGCTATACATCCTACCTGGTCACTGGCAGTGTTTTATTTATATAGAGTGATATCCACAGCACTGTACTCGCTGGGAACAGACGCGAGTGCTATTTGCACTGTGTTTGGCAAGGGAAGCACAAGAGTGCCTGTCCTTTGCCCAAACTAACAGTTGCTCTTAGAATGGGAAACTGAATTGGATTTAACTCCATTTATGAAGGAGAATTGAACACTAGTTGCCTTACAAGAAAAACTCTGCTTTTGAGTCAGGGGCACTCTTGTATTCCACTGTGTTTAATATGGGTCCAGAACAGGGATTGGATCAGAACACAGGAACTGTGCTACTTACACACACAGGCCATACTGAGTTAAACTCAGCATAGGAAACTGACTAAAACTGGAGCTGCTCTTCAGTCCAATACACTGTACTCGCTGGGAACAGACGTGAGTGATATTTGCACTGTGTATGACAAGGGAAATACAAGAGTGCTGTCCTTAACACAAACTCACTTTTGGTGCTAGAACTAGAAACTGAATTGGATTCAACTCCATTTAGGAAGGGGAACTGAACCGCAGCTTGCCTTACAGGAAAAACACTCTGCTCTTAAGAAAGGGGCACTCTTATATGCTACTGTGTTTCCTATAGGGCCAGAAGAGTGAGAATGCTCAGAACACAAGAACTGTGTTTCCTACACACTCTGGTCATATCGAGTTCAACTCAGCATAGGAAACTGACTAAAACAGGAGCTCCTCTTCAGTCCAATACACTGCACTTGCTCAGAACAGACGCGAGTGCTTTTTGCCCCGTGTATGGCTAGGGAAGCAAAAGAGTGCCTATGCTTAGCCGAAACTCACCGTTGTTACTAGAACTGGAAACTGAATTGGATTCAACTCCGTTTGGGAAGGGGAATTGAACCCTAGTTTGCAAACAAGCAAAATACTCTGATTTAGAGTTAGGGGCACTCTTGTATTCCACTGTGTTTAATATAGGGCCAGGACAGTGAGCTGGCTCAGAACACAAAAACTGTGCTTCCTAAACACACGGGCCATATTGAGTTCAACTCAGCATAGGAAACTGACTAAAACAGGAGCTGTTCTTCAGTCCAATACACTGTACTCGCTGGGAACAGATGTGAGTGCTATTTGCACTGTGTAAGACAAGGGAAGCACAAGAGTGCCTGTCCTTAGCACAAACTCACTTTTGCTGCTAGAACTGGAAACTGAATTGGATTCAACTCCATTGAGGAAGGGGAACTGAACTCTAGCTTGCCTTACAAGAAAAACACACTGCTCTTAAGAAAGGGGCACTTTTGTACCCTACTGTGTTTATTATAGGGTCAGAACAGTGAGAATACTCAGAACACAAGAACTGTGATTCCTACACACATGGACCATATCGGGTTCAACTCAGCATAGGAAACTGACTAAAACAGGAGCTCCTCTTCAGTCCAATAGACTGTACTAGCTGGGAACAGACGCGAGTGCTATTTGCACTGTGTATGACAAGGGAAGCACAAGAGTGCCTGTCCTTAGACAAAACTCACTGTTGCTGCTAGAAATGGAAACTGAATTTGATTCAACTCCATTTAGGAAGCAAAACTGAACCCTAGCTTGCCTTACAAGAAAAACATTGTTAAGAAAGGGAACTCTTGTACTTTACTGTGTTTCCTATAGTGCCAGAACAGTGAGCATGCTCAGAAAACAAGAACTCTTCTTCCTAACACATTCAGGCCAATTCGACTTTAACTCAGCATTGGAAACTGACTAAAACAGGAGCTCCTCTTTAGTCCTATACACTGCTATTTGCACTGTGTATGGCAAGAGAAGCACAAGAGTTTCTGCCCTTAGCCCAAACTCACTGTTGCTACTAGAACTGGAAACTGAATTGGATTCAACTCCATTTAGGAAGGGGAATTGAACCCCAGCTTGCCTTACAAGAAAAACACTCCGTTTTAGAGTTAGGAGTACTCTTGTGTTCCACTGTGTTTAATATAGGGCCAGATTAGTGAGCTGGCTAAGAACACAAGAAATGTGCTTCCTACACACGAGCCATATCGAGTTCAACACAGCATGAGAAACTGACTAAAATACAAGCTCCTATTCCCTCCAATACATTGTACTCGCTGGGAAAAATGCAAGTTATTTGCATTGTGTATAACAAGGGAAGCACAAGAGTACCTGTCCTTAGGCAAAACTCATTGTTGCTACTTGAACTGGAAACTGAATTGGATTCAACTCCATTTAGGAGGGGAAATTGAACCCTAGTATGCATAACAAACAAAACACTCTGCTTTAGATTTAGAGGCACTATTGTATTCCACTGTGTTTAATATAGGGCCAGAAGAGTGAGGTGGCTCATAACACAAAACTGTGCTTCCTCACACATGGCTATCAAGTTCAACTCAGCATAGAAACTGACTGAAACAGGAGCTCCTCTTCAGTCCAATACACTGTACTCACTGGAAACAGACTGGAGTGCTATTTGCACTGTGTATGGCAAGGGAAGCACAAGAGTGCCTGTCCTAAGTCCAAAAAACTGTTGCTCTTAAATGAAACAATTGATTCAAATCCATTATGAAGGAATAACCATAGGCTTATAAGAAAAACACTCTTCTTAGATTAGAGCACTCTTATTCCATGTTAATATAGGCAAAACAGTGAATGCTAAACACAAGAATTGTGCTTCCTCCACACACGGGACATATTGAGTTCAACTCAGCATAGGAAACTGACTAAAACAGGAGCTCTTCTTCAGTCCCATACATTGTACTCTCTGGGAACAGACATTAGTGCTATTTGCACTGTGTATGACAAGGAGAACACAAGAGTGCCTGTTCTTAGCCAAAACTCACTGTTGCTCCTACTACTGGAAAGTGAATTGGATACAACACCATTTGGAAGGGGAATTGAACCCCAGCTTGCCTTATAAGAAAAAAAAACTGTGCTCTTAAGAAAGGGGCACTCTAGTACCCTACTGAGTTTCCTATAGGGCCAGAACAGTGAGAATGCTCAGAATAAAAGAACTGTGCTTCCTACACACTCAGGCCATATCGAGTCAACTCAGCATAGGAAACTGACTAAAACTGGAGCTCCTCTGCAGTCCAATACACTGTATATGCTGGGAAGAGACCCGAGTGCTATTTGCACTGTGTATGACAAGGGAAGCACAAGAGTGCCTGTGCTTCGCTCAAACTCACTGTTGCTACTAGAACTGGAAACTGAATTGGATTCAACTCCACGTAGGAAGGGGAATTGAACCCTAGTTTGCCTAACAAGATATACACTCTGCTTTAGCGTTAGGGGCACTCTTGTATTCCAGTGTGTTTAATATAGG